>NC_048287.1:30888230-31065730 GCF_009762535.1 Notolabrus celidotus | reverse complement strand
TTTCTTTCATTCCTTATTTCTTTCTATCTTTCATTCCTTAATTCCTTCCTTCCTTCTTTCTTTCTTACCTTCCTTCTTTCCTTCTGTCTTTCCTTCCTTCTTTCTTTCTTTCTTTCTTTCTTTCTTTCTTTCTTTCTTTCTTTCTTTCTTTCATTCATTCCTTCTGTCATTCATTATTTCTTTCTATCTTTCATTCCTTAATTCCTTCCTTCCTTCTTTCTTTCCTTCTGTCTTTCCTTCCTTCTTTTTTCATTCCTTTCTTCCTTCCTTCTTTCATTCATTCCTACTGTCTTTCATTCATTCTTTCTTTCCTTCTCTCTTTCCTTCCTTCCTCCCTTCCTTCTTTCATTCATTATTTCTTTCTATCTTTCATTCATTCATTCATTCATTCATTCATTCATTCATTCATTCATTCATTCATTCATTCATTCATTCATTCATTCATTCATTCATTCATTCATTCATTCATTCATTCATTCTTTCCTTCCTACTTTCTTTCATTCCTTAATTCCTTCCTTCTTTCATGCATTCTTTCTTTCCTTCTCTCTTTCTTTACTTCCTTCCTTCTATCATTCATTCTTTCTATCTTTCATTCCTTAATTCATTCCTTCTTTCTTTTCTTCCTTCCTTCTTTCAAAATAATAATAATAATAATAATAATAATAATAATAAATACTGAATAAATCCCTTTTTTTTAGTTTATGTTTAAAAGTCTAAATGGTATGATATTTTAATGTTTGAATTCAATATGTATATCCTTCTTTCTTTCCTTTTCCTTACTTTCTCTCCTTCTTTCTTTTCTTTCTTCCTTTCTTTCTTTTGCTCTTTCATTTTTTCCCTTTCATTCCATTCTTCTTTCTTTCTTTCTTTCTTCTTCCTTTATGTCTCCTTTTCTTATCCCGTCCTTTCCTTCTGTCATTCTTTCACCATTTATTCTCCTCTTTTTCTTTCTTCTGGTCTCCCTCTCTCTCTTTTTCTTAGACCTTCATGGAGTCCCTGAGCTCCCTTGCCTCGTAGGTTCCTCTGGATCTCTGCTGCCTTGGATTCCTTTTTCTGGTCTTTCATTCATTCTTTCTTTCTTTCCCTTTTCTTTACTTTCTGTCCTTCTTTCTTCATCCTTTGTCTCCTTTTCTTATCCCCTCCTGTCCTTCTGTCATTCTTTAACCATGTATTCTCCTCTTTTTCTTTCTTCTGGTCTCCCTCTCTTTTCTCTTTTCTTATCAGTGTCACACAGCAGGAGGTGTAGCTGCGGCTCTCTGCAGCTTTATTCCAGGTGTGTAAATCTCACCTGATGATGTTTGTCCTGCGAGCAGCTGCAGTCTGGATAAACCTTCATGATCCTGAACCCGGACATTTCCTCTCATCTAAGATTTACAATGGGACATGTAAAAGAAGAGCTCTCCGCCTTTTCTTTGATTACTCAGCTCATGCAGGACCAGCAGGCTCGTGCTAACTGCGCTCGACTGGAGAGGGCCTTCAAGACCCGGAAATAAAAACACGTACACATTCGGCCTTCAAAATAAAAGCACCGTTTCAGTTGTAACGAATTGTCATCATTTACAGTGTTAGTAGTTAGAAAGTTGGTTTGTATGCAGCCTCTGCAGACCTGAAAATATATTGAGGTCATTGTTTTTGTTTTGTTTTAAAAAAAAGGCTTGTCCTGCTCTTGATATCTTGTTATGCATTCTAGTGTTTTAAAGTTCCTTTTTTTTTTCTTTAAAATAAGTTTTGTGGGTTTTTTTTTTATCAGGCCCCTCTCCTTTGGAATCATCTACCAGTCAGGGTCCGGGAGGCAGACACCCTCTCTACTTTTAAGAGTAGGCTTCAAACTTTCCTTTTTGATAAAGCTTATAGTTAGAGCTGGATCAGGCTTGGACCAGGTCTTAGTTATGCTGCTATAGGCTTAGACTGACACACTGGGATCCGTCTTTCCCTCTCTGCCTGTCTCTTACTTTAACTCTTCCTGTCCCATTAAAGTTACTAACCATAGACCTTTCTGGAGTCCCTGAGCTCCCTTGTCTCGTAGGTTCCTCTGGATCTCTGCCATAGATCCCTTTTTGGGTCTTTCTTTCTTTGTTTCTATCTTTCTTACTTTCTTTCTTTCTTTCTTTCTTCCTTCATCCTTTATGTCTCCTTTTCTTATCCCGTCCTTTCCTTCTGTCATTCTTTCACCATTTATTCTCCTCTTTTTCTTTCTTCTGGTCTCCCTCTCTTCTCTCTTTTCTTAGACCTTTCTGGAGTCCCTGAGCTCCCTTGTCTCGTAGGTTCCTCTGGATCTGCTGCTGTGGACGTGGTCCAGACTCCAGCTGCTACAACTACTACTATCCGTCTCCCCACTATCATCTCTCTCTCTCTCTCTCTCTCATCCCTCTATCCCTCTCTCCAACACGGTCTCAGCAGTGTGTCTAACATGAGTCTGGTCCTGCTGGAGGTTCTGCCTGTTAAAGGAAGTTTGTCCTTGCCACTGTAACTTGCTAAATGCTGCAAAGTGCTCTGCTCATGGTGGATTAAGATGAGATCAGACTGAGTCCTGTCTGGAAGATGGGACTGGATCTGATCTGGTCTTGATGTTGGGTCTTTGTTAATAAGAGAACATAGAGTACGGTCTAGACCGGCTCTGTTTGGAGAGTCTACAGAAGTCGTGTTCACCATGCTTTATCCTTTACTACACTACGGCTTCTTGTTTGGGGTTTCTAGTATCTCTATCAAAGAGTTCAATAAGCTCACATGGTCAGGTTAAAGAAATCAAGTTTTATCACACATCCATGAAAAGTGAGTTCTCGATCGAGAACAGTCACATCACATTAGACATGATCACATGACGAACACTCATGTTGATTATATATTCAGTTCACATTGATCCCCGGCTTTACTTCAGAGTTTGAAGAGTTGAATTGTTAAATTCAGGAACAACATTGGAGTTTTTCCAAGACTGTTGACCGACATCTGATCCCTTTGGGCCGGTGGGAAGAGTCCATCCCAACTGTACTTCCGTGATTGAAGCCACAGGCAGAGGGACATTCGATGAGTTCTCAGTCTTCACCTCAGTCTCTCTGAAACTGAGTCCCTGGATTGTTTTGATTCCCCACAGTCCTCTCTTTGTAAATCTTTTCCCACTCTCAGAGCAGCGTACAAGTTTCTCCTCCACGTGAATCCCAGTGATCACTCTTTAAGGTAAATCTTGTTCCACATTTTTAATGTTTCAAAAGCCGAAGTGTGTGCAGAGTTGGGATTTGAAAGTGGCCGGTGCATTTCAAACTTCTTTACAGGGACGCTGAAACCGTCTGGAAAACATGTTTTCTTACATTATCAAGTTATTATGTAAGAAAGGTGCTCAAAAAAATGAGACAGAATTGAAAGAAAAATAAAATGAGGAAATCAATTATTTTGTGAACATTCCTGAATAAGTTGGAGCACATTTAATGTAACAACTATTGTGATAATAATAATAATAATTGATAGATGACATCATGTAAAGTAAAAAATAATAAATAAGGTAATGCCGTCAGAATCTACAGTATAAAGTGCACTGCCATGTGGTCCTATTTAATTAGATAAGTTGTTTTAATTAGTTTTTATTACAAACCTTTAATTTTCTAGACTTTTTACAAACACAATTATGCTTTTTGATTTTTTTTTACGCACATTTTTTGACGAATTTAAAAATCATCAATTATTGTTATCGGAAAAATCACCCAAAATATTGAGATATTATTTTTTGTCAATATCACACACCCCGATTAAATGCCCGCCTTGGCCCTTCACCAAACTCATTAAAGGTGACATATTACGCTCTTTTTCATCACCTATATTGGTCTAAGAGGTCCCCAAAACATGTCTTTAAAGTTTATGCTCAAAAAAACACTTTGAAATCAGATTTTGGTCTGCCTGTAAACCCCTCTTTTTCAGCCCTGCTCAGAACAGGCTGTTTTCTGTGTCTGTGCCTTTAAATGAGAATGAGCTCTCTGACCACGCCCCCCTCAGGAAGTGGATGCGCCCTCGGCTCTCCAGCACGTTGATCTAATGTTTACATGTTGGCTGAATATACACGGCTGCTCACAGACCCGCGTTACTTCAACCCTCTGAATCTGATCCAGAATCTGATCCTGACGGAGAGGCGCCTGCAGCAGGACCTTTCTGAACCACTGGTCACAGATTTAGTGTTTCTTGTTGTTTTATTTGTCCGCATGTCGACGTGTGTCTTGGTACACAGCTACCAACATGTAGCTATGTGGCCTATGCTAACTAGCGCTAGCACTTTTCCATGAAAACTAAAAATCATCACTAGATCTTCAAATCTGCAGACGTGGGGAGTTCAAACCGACCTTTGTGTTTATTAAGACAGCCTACAACTAGCATGCCTCCCTCCTAAGCTCCTTGTTAGCACACAGTGTGCAGGGAATGAAAAACTGAGGAGGGGTGAGTTGTATTTTATACAGTCTATGGGCTGAACAGGCTCCGAGCTCTGACTTCCTGTTACAGACCGGATGGCGTTGTGACGTATGAAAAACACTGAAAACTGAAACGGCTGGTTTCAGCACACATTTACAGAAAGGTGGAGAAATCAGAACAGGGGCAGAATGGATTCTTTTCATTCTCAGGGGGGTTTGTAGACCAGGGACACAGATTTCAGGGAGAGAACCATTAAAAAGTCCATTTTGCATGATATGTCACCTTTAATACGAATTGTTTTATGAATACGCTTAAAATATTATATTTATATTTATTACTCTCAATGGTTTTCCAATCAGTTCAGTGATTAATCCTATGACATCATCGACATCCTGAATTTACCAAACTAGCTGCTTTGCCTCAGCAGCCCCACGCTCCCGTACTCTCGATGATGAAGGGTTTCTCTCCTCTGTGATGTGCCATGTGTTTGGTCACGTACTTCTTCTGTGTGAATCTTTTCCCGCACAACCGAGCAGACTGAACGGTTTCTCTCCCGTGTGAACGATCATGTGCTTGGTCAGATTTCCTTTCTGGGTGAAGCCTTTCCCACACGTAGAGCAGCAGAAGGGTTTCTCTCCTGTGTGGAGTATCATGTGTCCTGTTCAGAGTTCCTCTTTGGGTGAATCCTTCGCCGCACTCGGAGCAGCTGAAGGGTTTCTCTTCTGTGGGACTTCGCGTTTGACCTGATCACATTTGTAGCACTGCTATACTCAGAGAAGCTAACGGGGTTCTCTCCTGTGTGTGTTTGCATGTTACTGCTTCCATCAGATCCTACATCACACTCAGAGCTGCTTATTGCTTTCTCCCCACACTGAACTAACCGATGATTATTCATGCTCCCTCTGGAATTAAACTTTTTCCCACACTTGGAGCAGCTGAATGGTGTCTCTCCTGTGTGAATGATCATATGTGTGGTCATATTTCCCTTTCGGGCAAACCTTCTCCCACACATGGAGCAGCTGAATGGTTTCTCTCCGGTGTGAGTCGCCATGTGTCTGGTCAGACTTCTCTTTTGGGTAAATCTCGTCCCACACTCAGAGCAGCCAAATGGTTTCTCTTCTGTCTGACTTTGGGCGTCACTGCTCGTAGCTTTTGTACTAGCTGTGCTGTGATCAAACAAGCTCGCAGATTGCTCTCCTGGTTGAGTTTGGATTTCACCTGTTAAAGTTTGTATACTCTCTGCGTCATAATCAGATTTCTCTTCTTGTTCGGTTTCCATGTGGCTGCTTTTATTTCTTCCATGCCTGGATTTTCTTGCACCCTCCAAGCAGCTGAATCCTTTCCCCCCGCCGTGAACCAACCTGTGCCTCTTCATGCTTCTTTTAGTGTTAAACCTTTTCCCACACTCGGAGCAACGATATGGTTTCTCTTTGGTGTGAATCATCACATGTTGGGTCAGAGGGTACTTTCGGGTAAATCTTTTACCACATATGGAGCAGCTGAAGGGTTTCTCTCCCGTGTGAATCATCATGTGTTCGGTTAGATGCCAGTTTCTTTTGAATGTTTTACCGCACTGAGAGCAGCTGTGTGACTTCTTCATCATCTTTAGTCTCATCTGTTCAGTGTCTTCCAGAGTGTTGATGATCTCTGGCTGACACACTTTTGTCTCAGGTTCATATGAGTCCTCGGTCTTGACCTCAGTCTCTGGTTGTAAATGTCTTTCTGGTTCTGCTTCCTCACAGTCCTCTCCATCAGCGTCTGTTTCCATCTGTTCAGTTTGTCCCTGATGAACCAGTGAGGACTGTGGTTCTTCTTCTTCTTCTTCTTCTTCTTCTTCATCTTCACTCTTCACAGAAACAGTAGTAAATGTGAACTTGGTGACATCTTCCTCCTCCAGTCCTTGAAGCTGCTCTCCCCTCCTGACTGCTCCATGAGTTCCTCCTCTTCCCTCTTTGATGTGAGGAAGCTTAGCGTCCTCCAGGCTCCACTCCTGCTGCTCGGGAGGCTCTTCTTTAATCCCTGAGAGCTGCTGGACGTCTGCAGGAAACACTGAAGAAACACAAGGAGACATCGAAGGAAGCTGTGAGTTCATGTTCAAGTCTAACTTTGAATTGTGACACAAAAGTCCAGAGCAGATTTTTCCTGATTCTTGTTTACCACAGGATGTAAGGCTGTACATTTTAAAAGCCAATTTCAAACGAGGGAGGATGAAAAAAAATGTTGTCAAATAGATCAAAGTGATTACTGAATGCTAATCTAACTTGAAATGCCCATTCCAAGATATCACATTTAAAAAATTCTGCCCGATGAGTCAAAAGTTTGGACACCTTCTCATTCAAGGGTTTGTATTTATTTCAATTATTGTAAACACTGTAGATTAATACTTAAGACATCAAAACTATGAAATAACATAAATGGAATTATTGAATGAACAAAAAAGTGTTAAACAAAGCAGAATATGTTTTATATTTTAGATTCTGTAAAGTAGTTCCCCCTTTTTCCTTCATGACAGCTTTGCACACTCTTGGTATTCTCTCAGTCTGCTTCATGAAGTGGTCTCCTTGAATGGTATTCTCTCAGTCTGCTTCATGAAGTGGTCTCCTTGAATGGTATTCTCTCAGTCTGCTTCATGAAGTGGTCTCCTTGAATGGTATTCTCTCAGTCTGCTTCATGAAGTGGTCTCCTGGACTGGTTTCTAATGAACATGAGCCTTGTCAAGAGTTCATTTGTAGAATGACTTGCCTTCTTAATGTGTTTGAGACCATCAGTTGTGTTGTTCAGAGGCAGGGTATTTGACTACTGTTGTAATCCAGATTATGGCAAAACCAGATTATTTCATAGTTTTGACGTCTTCAGTATTAATCTACAATGTTGAAAATAATTAAAATAAATACAAATAATTGAATGAGAAGGTGTGTCCAAACTTTTGACTGGTAGTGTATATTCTCAGCAATGACTGCACGTCATATTTAATTCCTCAGAGAGCATTTATTCTTGATTATTGACGCTATGGAGTGGATTATTTTGCTACATCAGTATTTCAATTTCATTCAGCCCTTAAAATGTTAAAATGTCTTCCTCAGTTTTTCAAAACTGAAGAAGCCTTTTGGAGGAGAGGTGAAACGTCTTCAAGTATTTCTACCAGTCCAGTTGCCTTACGGATCAAGCTTTGGATTACCGTGACCTGGATGACTGAGGACCTTCATAACAGACATGTTATGTTAGCAAGATTCAAAGTCAGGAAGGATGCGGTTTGTTGAAAGAATGTTGAAATAACTAAGAATATAATAATACTTTGGGACAGTCTGCTGAAAATAAAAATGGATTCCTTATTGATATCGATAACAATATTTATGTGATTAATTCAAACCCCTTCACTGTCATCTTTTTAGCCTCTTCGCTCTGTCTGAGGTGTTTCTCCTTCTTTTTAAAGTCCAGAGTTTGTTGCTGAAGGGAATTCTGTTGCATGTTTCCTTTTTACAAAGGAGCGTTGAACGCAGCCTCAGTTGAAAATATTTCCACACTGCTGACGTTTCAGCTGCAGGGACGCTAATGCTAACGTAACAAACTGTCCTGTGTTTGGTTCCTGTTTCTGCCTTTTTGAAATGTCCCCGGAGAGTTACCGTAGGCTGCCGTAAAGCGGTTGTTGTTGGAGTAATCTCGCTGGCTGTGCACGTCAATGTCCCATTTATAATGAATTCTTTTCTTTTTAAGTTTATACAGGCGAAGGTGGTAGGTCATGAATTACACTTGATGAATCCTGGTTGATTGATTGAGACAACAGGAGCTCCTGCCTCATCAGAGAACACGAATAAGTCAAACATGTTTACTTCTGATCATTCTTTGAGTGGTATTCATTCACTTTAGTAACTTTAAAGGGGACATATCACGCTTTTTTCATCAATATATATTGGTCTAAGAGGTCCCCAAAACATGTCTTTAAAGTTTATGCTCAAAAAAACACTTTGAAATCAGATTTTGGCATGCCTGAAAAGTCCTCTTCTTCATTCCTCATCAGAACACTCTGTTTTCCCTCTGACCACGCCCCCTCCGGAAGTGGATGTGCCTCGGCTCTCCAGCACGTTGATCTAATGTTTACATGTTGGCTGAATATACACGGCTGCTCAGAGATTGCGTTACTTCAACCCTCTGAATCTGAATCTGATCCTGACGGAGAGGCGCCTGCAGCAGGACCTTTCTGAACGATTGGTCACAGATTTAGTGTTTCTTGTTGTTTTATTTATCAGTATGTAGACGTGTGTCTTGGTACACAGCTACGAACATGTAGCTATGTGGCTATGCTAACTAGCGCTAGCACTTATCCATGATAAATAAAAATCATCCACTAGATCTTCAAATCTGCAGACGTGGGGAGTAAAACCGACCTCTGCCAGAAAGGCAGCAGGACCTTTTATGAAGGATTGGTCACAGATTTAGTGTTTCTTGTTGTTTTATTTGTCAGTATGTCGACGTGTGTCTGGTACACAGCTACAGCTACAGCTACAGCTACAGCTATGAACATATAGCTATGTGGCTATGCTAATTAGCGCTAGCACTTATCCATGACAAATAAAAATCATCCGCTATATCTTCAAATCTGCAGACGTGGGGAGTAAAACCGACCTTTGTGTTTATTAAGACAGCCTACAACTAGCATGCCTCCCTCCTAAGCTCCTTGTTAGCACACATTTGTGCAGGGAATGAAAAACGGGGAAGGGATTCAGTATTATTTTATACAGTCTATGGGCTGAACAAGCTCCGAGCTCTGACTCCGTGACAGACCGGATATTGTTGTGACGTAACAAAAACACGGAAGTCTGAAACGGCTCGTTTCACACACATTTACAGAAAGGTGGAGAAATCAGAACAGGGGCAGAATGGATTTTTTTCATTCTCGGGGGGTTTGTAGACATGCCAGGGAAACATATTTCAGGTAAAGAACCATTAAAAAGTCAATTTTGCATGATATGTCACCTTTAAGATCCATCAGAAGGACTGTTCTCTCATTTTTAAAAGACATAGAATAAAATAATACAGCATGTTTATTAGTGATTGACATTTCAAGCCAAAATACTATCCGTTATTCATTGGCATCAATTCCAATGCATTGATGAATCGATTTATTACTCAGCCCTGCTAATAAAAGAAGGTTTCACACATCCAGGCAGTGACTCCATTAGATAATCTGGTCCAGATCTGATAGGTCTGGGTCAGGGGCGTTGCTGGGCATAAAGCTCTACTGGGGCACAGGCCCCCTACTATATCACCTTCTACACATACACATACACACGCACACGCACACGCACAAACACACACACACACACACACACTCCCAGTGAAAAGTGAGAAACCCATCCCTGCCTCTACAGTTGTTATTTGCATTTTTTATTAATTTATTTCAACTGTTTTAATATTTTTAAATGACATATATTTTCTTGTTATTTATCTTCATCTGGTATCCTTACCATTTTTTTATTAATTTATTTTAATTATTTATATTCTTATTATTTTGATGCTTTTACTTATTTTCAACTCATCAATTTAAATTATTTAAATGACATATATTTATTGTTGTTGGTGTGCATTAGTCTCTACTTCCAAACTCCTTTTTGTTTTTTAATATGTAGATTTTTTTTGCTCTTATTTTATTTAGTTTATTGTTTTCAGTCTTTGAGTGCTTTTCATTTTATATAAAAGGTGCATATAGATAGAGCTTGATTGATTGATTAACTAGTCTGGCTTTACAGACTTACTCCCAGGTATAAAATTTGCATCCAGGTGTCACACAATCAGGGCCCTGAGTCAAACCGGAGCACAGGGCTTGATTTTGGACGGGTCGTAGACCTGCAGCCAGCTGGCGCACTGGGCCCCGGATGTTAAGCTGCCGCTATGACCCTCTGTGTGTGCGGGTTCCATCTCACATCAGACATCTCACCTGCACCTCTCCGGGTTGATCCAGGTGTTAAAATCACAACCAGCAGTTTCCTCTGGCGGTGCAGATCCTCTTCGTACCCGGATGTTGGTCCAGCGAGGAGCTGCTGTTTGAATAGATCTTTAAGATCCTGAAGGCCGGACATGTCTCACCGATCACAGGGTCCAGAGAGGAGACACAACGCCTTCTCTGTAGTCACTCACTCCTCCATTCCTTCAGCACAAACTGTGCTGAGCTGAAAGTCTGCAAGAACCGGAAATAAAAGCGCTACTTCATGTAAACAGATGAGGCCTTCAAAATAAAAGCACAACTTTAACCGTAGTTAAAGTGTTTATCCAGGGGGGGAATTCAGTCATTACAGTTATTATACAGAGTATGTCAGAAAGTCAAAATATTAATAGAAAGAAGGAATATAATAAGATATAAATGGTTCCTGCTTTGTAAGTCATGATTAGAGTTTTGTATCTGATGTGAGCTGCAACTGGAAGCCAGTGTAGCGAAATGAGCAGGGCAGGGACATGAGCTGTCTTAGGCTGGTTGAAGACCAGACGTGCTGCTGCTGCGTTCTGGATCATTTGTAGAGGTTTAACTGTGCATGCAGGGAGGCCTGCCAGGAGAGAGTTGCAGTAGTCAATGCGTGACATTACAAGAGCCTGAACCAGGAGCTGTGTTGCGTGTTCTGTCAGGTAGGGTCTGATCCTCTTGATGTTATAGAGGGCAAACGGCAAGACCGAGCAATCGAGGCAACATGAACCCTGAAGGTTAGCTGGTCATCGATCATGACACCCAGATTTCGGGCAGACTTAGTGGGCATGAGGTTTTGAGATCCAAACTGGATATTGATCTGTGGGTCCACAGTGGGACTGGCTGGAATGATAATAAGCTCAGTCTTGGACAGGTTGAGCTGTAGGTGACGTTCCCTCATCCATTTAGAAATGTCAGCAAGGCAGGATGAGATCCGAGCTGAGACAGTTGTGTCGTCAGGTGGAGAACACAGGAACAGCTGTGTATCATCTGCATAGCAGTGATAGGAAAAGCCATGGGAGCGGATCACTGCACCAAGTGATGTGGTGTATATTGAGAACAGGAGGGGACCAAGCACTGACCCTTGAAGTACCCCTGTTGATAAGCCATGCATATTGAACACTTCTCCTCTCCATGATACTCTAAAAGATCTCCCTGTGAGGTAGGACTTGAACCACTTAACGTTCGTTAAAAAGAGAAAATTGAAATCATCAGAACCGACCTTCCTACTTCAGAATCGGCTAAAGACATTGCAAGTGTGTGCGTCTCTACACGTGACACATTGCTGCCTCCCTGACCTTCACTTTCATTCACTCAGAGTCAAATTATCAGAGAATATAAAAACAATGTCTGCAGATATTAATTCATGTAACACTGCTGTACACAAGCCTAAATAGAATAAAAAATGCACTTGAATTTTAGAATTTTTTATTCAATCCTCTACTCAGTTCATTGATTGATTGACATCCTGAGTTCTATAGTTGCTCACACACTCTGGATGATGAAGGGTTTCTCCCCTCTGTGATGTGCCATGTGTTTCCTCACATACTTCTTCTGCGTGAATCTTTTCCCACACACCGAGCAGCTGAACGCCTTCTCTCCCGTGTGAACGACCATGTGTTGGGTCAGGTGTCCCTTCTGCGTGTAGCTTTTTCCACACGTGGGGCAGCAGAAGGGTTTCTCTCCCGTGTGAAGTATCATGTGCCTCTTCAGACTTCCTTTCTGTGTGAATCCTTCTCCGCACTCGGAGCAGCTGAAGGGTTTCTCTCCCGTGTGGATTATCATGTGCTGGGTCAGGCGGTATTTCTGGGCGAATCTGCTCCCGCACGTGGGGCAGCTGAAGGGTTTCTCTCCCGTGTGAGTCGCCATGTGTTTGCTTAAATACCAGTTTCTGTCAAATGTTTTCCCACACTGAGAGCAGCTGTGTGATTTATTATTCATGTTTGGTGTCATGTGTTCAGAAGTGTCCTCAATCTTGACCTCAGTCTCTGATTGTAAATGTCCTTCCAGATCTGAGCTCCTGACTTGTTCTGACCCCTCACAGTCCTCCCCATCCGCTTCTGTTTCCATCTGCGAGGACGGAGGTTCCTCTTCATCATCTTTCCTCTTCACAGGGAACTCTGTGTTATCAGCTCCTTTCAGTCCTGGATTCTGCTCTCCCTCCTGACGGCTCCAGAGCTCCTCCTGTTCCTCTTTAATGAGCAGGGGTTTAGTGTCCTCCTGGTCCAGGCTGGTGCTCCTCTCCTCCTGCTCGAGTGACTCTTCTTCATTCACTGACAGCTGCTGGACGTCTGCAGGAAATACTGAGGACACACAGAGAGAAGAGTTTGTATTAAAGTCACACTTGGATCTTGATCTAGAGATCACTCTGGATTCTATGTAAGGGACAAAGCTGGAGTAATGATTTGGAGTAATTTCCTTTTAGCCCTGGACTGCTGCTGTTACTACTCCTTATACCACTATGACCACTGATATAGCATCATTTATTTTATTATGTTATATTTTATTTTATATTATTTTATTTTTCTAGTATTTATTTTATTGATTTGATCATCATGATTTCATTTTTATTCATTTTATTTTAATCTATCTTATATTTTTAAACTCATTTTTGAATTATTTAATTTTTCTGAACCTTCTCTGAATTTATTTATTGATTGTATTGTAATTATTTTATTATTACTTATTTTGTTTTATTCTCTTATTATATTATATTTTTTCTGGTCTTTATTTTGTTGATATGATCATCATGATTTTATTTTATTTTCTGGCATTTATCTGATTTTATTTTATTGATTTTATTCTAATCTCTTGTGATATTATATTTTATTTTTCTGATATTTATTTTATTTTATTTTGATATATTTTATGTTATTCTTTCTCATTGTATTGTTTTCTTATTTTTTAGATTGTTATATTTACTGGTATTTCTCTGATCTTTTTTTATATGATTTTATTTAATATTTTCTGATGTTTCTTTGTTTTAATTTCTTTATTTGATAAATGATTGTATTGTTTCTAATATTTCTCTGATTTTATTTATTTGTTTTTAAAATTATTGTCATGTTTCTGATATTTCTCTGATTTTATTTTATTGATCTTATTGTTATTATTTAATTTAATTTCATGTTTCTGACATTTCTCTGATTACTTTTTAATGATTTTATTTTATTGTTTCTGAAGTTTCTCTGATTTTATATTCATTGATTTTAATCTAATCTCTTATTATATTATATTTTATTTTTCTGATATTTATTTTAATTTATTTTATTTGATCGTCATGATTTTATTTTATTTTCTGGCATTTATCTGATTTTCTTTCATTTTTCTGTCATTCCTCTGATTTTATATTATTGATTTTATTCTAATCTCTTATTATATTATATTTTATTTTTCTGATATTTATTTTATTTTATTGTTTCTGATGTTTCTCTGATTTTATATCTTTATTTCTAAAAGTATTTTATTGTTTCTGAAGTTTCTCTGATTTTATTTTATGGATTTGATCTTCATGATTTGATTTTAGAAGTATTTTAAAATCCCTTTCCTCTCCACTTTTACCTCTTGCTGTAGTTTTCTGTCTCTCTGATCTTTAGTGAAGCACTTTGGGCTGCATGCTTAAATGCATGAAAGGTGATATATAAATAAAAAATGTCTTCCAAGCAGAGACCAAACATCCCATTTTATTAAATAACAGGTAAGTTTGTACATTTAGGAATCAGATGAAGGTTGAGGGATGTCACACCCCTTGCGCATGCCCAGTTGGTGCACTCAGCCCCAGATGCTTCCTTCTTCCTAACGTTATCTAAAGGCATTTCATTCAGACATTATAATGAAGATGAATCCATAAGAAGGAATAAATCTAACCTCCTTGTTGTTTTGTTCCAGGAGTAAAAATCACCACCAGCAGTTTTCTCTTCCGCTCCTCTTCGCTTCCTCTGCGGGTCGCAGCAGCGAGGAGTCTCTGTTTGAATAAATCTTTAAGATCCTGAAACTTTGACATTCCTCAGATTCCACAGAGTCCAAGGGGGGCAGGTAACTGAGCTGACCTCTGCTGGAAGATCCCTCTCTAGTGTGGGGACGAGAACTCAGCTGGACATGCTAACAGGGACAACCAAACAGGGACAACCAAACCAGGCCCTCTGCAGACAGAATCAACACAACTTCCGGTACATGAATACGGGCTTCAAAATAAAAGCACAGATTAAAACAGTCCTCATTATTTGAAGTCCAGGTAAAGCATGAAACACAAGTTCATATTAATTCTTACAAGTTGTGATCTATTTATATCTGATTTAAAATCCTTCTTTTAACCTACAAAGCCCTTAAAAATCAGACACCCTCGTATCTTAAAGAGCTCATAGTGCCCTATTACCCCTCTAGAACTCTACGCTCCCAACATGCAGGCTTGCTAGTTGTACCTAAAATCTCTAAAAGTAGTATGGGAGGTAGAGCCTTCAGTTATCAGGCCCCTCTCCTTTGGAATCATCTACCAGTCAGGGTCCGGGAGGCAGACACCCTCTCTACTTATAAGAGTAGGCTTCAAACTTTCCTTTTTGATGAAGCTTATAGTTAGAGCTGGATCAGGCTTGGACCAGCTTTTGTTATGCTGCTATAGGCCTAGACTGCCGGGGGAACTGGAGCACTGACACACTGGGATCCTAGCTCACCCCCTTCCCCCCAACCCCCTCATCACTTACTTTAACTCTACCTGTCCCATTAAAGTTACTAACCATAGACCTTTCTGGAGTCCCTGAGCTCCATTGTCTCGTAGATTCCTCTGAGCTGCCGTAGACGTCCTCCTGCTGCGGACGATCTGGACTCCAGCTGATACGGACGTGCTGGACTCCAGCGGCAACAGCTTCTACTACTCGTCTCATCACTATCACCTCTCTCTCTTACTCCACTCTATCTGTCTTTCCAGACCCAACTCGGTCTCAGCAGATGTGTGTCTAACATGAGTCTGGTCCTGCTGGAGGTTTCTGCCTGTTAAAAGGAAGTTTGTCCTCACCACTGTAACTAGCTAAATACTGCGATGTGCAATGCTCATGATGGATTAAGGTGGGGTCAGACTGAGTCTTACCCTGTCTTGAAGTTGGGTCTCTGTTCATAATTTGACATAGAGTGGTCTAGACCTCCTCTGTTTGTAAAAACGTCTTGAGATAACTTTTGTTGTGATTTGGCGCTGTACAAATAAAGATTGATTGATTGATATATACCTTTCCTGCACGGAGCAGGACCAGAGATGGATCTGGTGGAAGTCCAGGGTAATTTGTTTGGACCATGGAGCATGGTTGTTACGTCCCAGCTTGTTAGGGAAAAGGGAAACAATAAAAAGCAGATGTAGTAGGTAAATTAAAGTTATTTATTTAACTCCGCCACACACACACACACACACACACACACACACACACACACACACACACACAGAGCAGTCCACAGCTGGGTTTATAGACCACACTTTATAGATGTTCAGTCACTGTTTTCTCCACACTCAGGCGAGGTTAAAGCTCTCTCTTGTGTGTGAGCTTTCAGGTGTTTGTTCAGACAAATCCTCCGTTTAAATGTCTTCCCACACACGCAGCAGGTATACGCCTCCTCTCCTCTGTGCACAGACGTGTGTTTGGTAAGAGCTGCTTTCTGTGAAAATCTTTTAGCGCACACGGAGCAGCTGAAGGCTTTCTCTCCTCTGTGAAGTGACATGTGTTTGGTGAGGTTGGCTTTCTGGGTGAATCGTTTCGCACACTCCGAGCAGCTGAAGGGTTTCTCTCCGCTGTGGACCAACATATGTTGGGTCAGATTTCCTTTACAATAAAAGCTTTTATCACACTCGGGACAGACAAATTGTTTTTCTCCCGTGTGGATGATCATGTGTGTGGTCAGACTTCCTTTCTGGGTGAATCTTTTCCCACACTTAGAGCAGCCAAATGGTTTCTCTCCCGTGTGAACCAACATGTGTTGGGTCAGATTTCCTTTACTGTAAAAGCTTCTATCACACTCAGAGCAGCTGAAGGGTTTCTCTCCTGAGTGAATCATCATGTGTTCCGTTAGATGTGCGTTTCTTTTGAAGGTTTTCCCGCACTGAGAGCAGCCGAACGGTTTCTCATTTGTTGGTCTCACATCTGTTATGTGTTCCATAAAGATTAAACCTGGCTGATGATATACAGCCTCCTTCCAATCGTCATCGCTGTCTTCAGTCTCAGGCTCAGAAGAGTCTTCAGTCTTGACCTCGATCTCCGGTTGAAAACGTGTCCCTGGATCTGAGTTGCTATCGGGTTCTGGTCCTTCCCGGTCCTCGCCATCAGCGTCTGTTTTCACAGTTTGTATTTGATGAAGCTGTGAGGCCTGAGGTTCCTCTTCATCATCCTCACTCTTCACAGAGACGATAAAGAATGGCTCTTCCTCCTGGCTGCTCCAGAGTTCCTCCTGTTCCTCTTTAATGTGTGGAAGCTTAGTGTCCTCCTGGTCCAGACCGGGGCTCCACTCCTGCTGCTCGGGAGGCTCTTCTTCATTCACTGACAGCTGCTGGACGTCTGCAGGAAACACTACATAAGAAAACATCAAAGGAAGCTGTGAGTTTGTTAAAACCTCAGAATGATCATCAATCTTTATTCATAAAGATCCAAATCATTACAAAAGCTACATCTTGACATTTGACAAGTCTGTGTCATTGGTCTCAGAGGATAGCAGGCTGTAAATATTAAAAGCCAAATCTTAAAATGATCAAAACTACCAGAGACAGAAGAGGAGAAGCTGACAGGAACCAAAGACGGTGCCATTATGAAGGCTGGACACCATAAAAGTTCTTCCTCCAGAAGACTTCAATTTCTCAACGTATTTTCTCTTTATATACCACCTTTCAGAAATTCAAGCATGCAGCCCAAAGTGCTTCACAAAAGAACAAAACAGCAATAGATAAAATGATAAAAGGCTAAAACAAGATAGAGGAAGGTAATATGACATACTTAGAAATAAAAATTAAATTGTTATAATAAAATCAATAAAATAAAATCAGATAAATAGAAAAATTTAATTAAATAAAATCAGAAAAATGAAATAAAATGAAATAACTTTAATAAAATCAGATAAATATTAGAAAAATAAAATAAACCAAACCAATTGAATAAATAAAAAAAGAAATCACTACAATAAAATCCAAAACTACATCAGATAAATAGCAGAAAAAGCAAATAAATCAATAAAATAAAATCACATAAATATTAGAAAAATACAATTTTACAATACAATCTATAAAAAATCAGAAAAATCAAATCACTTCAATAATAAAATAAAACCACATAAGATACATAAAAAACTATTAAAAAAAGCACTACAATAAAATTAAAAGTTAAATCAGATAAATTAAATAAAAAGTAAATAAATCATTACAACAAAATCAATTAAATAATATCAGATAATTATTAGAAGAAAAAATCGTTACAATACAATCTATAAAATATCATAACATAAGAAAGAATTAAATATTATATAAATATTTATATATTAATATGAATCTGCCCAAATAAAGTAGAGATCTCTGATATACATTTAACTACCTTATTCTGAATAAAATATTAATTATTATTATTATTATTATTATTTTCAATTATTACCCCTATACGGCGCCACTGGTCCTGGGTTTGATTGATGCAGTTCAGTCTGCAGAGAGGGTTGCATTCACCTGCGATGGATTGACTTCTCCTGGAGTCCCACGTGACAATTACTGACCATGTATTAGTAAATGCATTCAGTGTTTTGAACCCACTTAACCTCTCCTCAACATATGGAGTGCCCAAAGTCACATTGTTTACCATCACATGCATGCACCCAGAAGGTCTGAAGCACCGGCTGTTAAAGCAGGAACTACCTGAGAATAACAAGGACTTCCTTCTGATCCGTGCAAGACTCAGCTCTCTGAAACATTTTCAACAGATGAAAAAGAAAACTAACCTGAACCCTGCAGCTTTATTCCAGCTGATGAGATCCCACTGAGCTGCTGTCTTTGGCGGAGGAGCTCCTCTTCATATCCGGGCTGTGGGTCTCCTGCAGGATCTGCAGCGAGCTGTCTGCACAAACCTGCGTGATCCTGAACTCCGGACATGTCCACTGACTGAAGAGTCAAAGAGGAACAGGTTCTCTGACTGCCTCTATGATCCATCTGCTAATGGAGAACTCTTTGCTTGGCGCGAGAGGGCCTACAAGACCCGGAAATGAAACGCTATTTCCTTCAAACAGATGTGGCCTTCAAAATAAAATAGTATTTTTGTTGTTGTCAAGGAAAGTTGGTTTTAAAAAGGTAATCACAACTGTATTATTATGCAGACTAAAAAAAACACACAGCATTATGCAGCAGCTAGTTTCAGACAGCTAATCTGATTGGACTCTGGATTCTGTGATAACCCCAACACGGTCTCACAGTCATGATGTTGACTTTGAAACAGGTAAACAGACGATTATAGACCTAATAACATTTTTATCTTTCAAATTCAGTGAAGACCTGAATTTACTAACCATAGACCTTTCTGGAGTCCCTGAGCTCCCTTGTCTCGTAGGTTCCTCTGGATCTCTGCTGCTGTGGACGTGCCAGACTCCAGCTGCTACAACTACTACTATCCGTCTCCCCGCTTTAAAGTTCCTTTTTTTTCTTTAGAAAAAAGTATTACTATCATCTATTATTTTTCTTTTCTTTTCTTTTATCAGGCACCTCTCCTCTGGAATCATCTACCAGTCAGGGTCCGGGAGGCAGACACCCTCTCTACTTTTAAGAGTAGGCTTCAAACTTTCCTTTTTGATAAAGCTTATAGTTAGAGCTGGATCAGGCTTGGACCAGGACTTAGTTATGCTGCTATAGGCTTAGACTGACACACTGGGATCCTGTCTTTCCCTCTCTCTCCTCTCTCTGCCTGTCTCTCACTTTAACTCTTCCTGTCCCATGAAGTTACTAACCATAGACCTTTCTGGAGTCCCTGAGCTCCCTTGTCCCGTAGGTTCCTCTGGATCTCTGCCATAGACTTTCCTTTTGGGTCCTTCTTTCTTTCTTTCTTTCTTTCTTTCTTTCTTTCCGTTTTCCTTTCTTTCTTTCTTCATCCTTTGTCTCCTTTTCTTATCCCATCCTTCCCTTCTGTCATTCTTTCACCATTTATTCTCCTCTTTTTCTTTCTTCTGGTCTCCCTCACTTTTCTCTTTTCTCAGACCTTTCTGGAGTCCCTGAGCTCCCTTGTCTTGAGGTTCCTCTGGATCTCTGCCGTAGATTCCTTTATTCGGTCTGTCATTCATTCTTTCTTTCTTTCCCTTTTCCTTACTTTCTGTCCTTCTTTCTTTCCATTTCTTTCTTTCTTTCTTTCTTTCTTTCTCTGTCTCCTTTTCTTATCCTATTCTTTCCTTCTGTCATTCTTTCACCATTTATTCTCCTCTTTTTCTTTCTTCTGGTCTCCCTCTCTTCTCTATTTTCTTAGACCTTTCTGGAGTCCCTGAGCTCCCTTGTCCCGTAGGTTCCTCTGGATCTCTGCTGCTGTGGACGTGCCAGACTCCAGCTGCTACAACTACTACTATCCGTCTCCCCACTAAATTTATTTATTATTAAAATAAAATGTATTAAAATCAGAAGACAAAGTTCTGTTTTTGAGAAGCTTTTATTGTGAAAGCCGCACATTCAATGATAGAAAAACTGGTGAACTAGGTCAGAGATGTCCAGATATCCAGTACCAGTTGATGCCAACTGGAGCAGTCCACTTTTACCCCTTTTCGACCGAGGCAGTTTCAGGGCCGGTTCGGAGTTACTGGCTGTCACAATGGTTCCGGGTCTGGTTGCGACGGCTCAACTGGATCTGGTTGACGAAGAACTGAAATGAAGATCTGGCCAGCTAATCAATATTACTTGCAAAGTTGCAGTAATGTGCTCAGGGTTGGAAAGCAACAGGAAACAGAATAGATGATGAGAACAGAATAATGCAGCAGGTTAAAACGTTACATGAAGACATACAGGTTTTACACCGGTGATAAAGAAAACACAAAGACGTACATGAAACTTAAAACTAACAAACAAGCTTTAGAAGGACGGCCCCCTTTATTTCCTGAGAATAGTCAGGGTTTCCTTCACTTTAAAAAGATGTTTCAACATGTTATATACCCGCCTCCCTGCAATACACTGAGTAGTTTGAAACATACTTGATTATATCGTCTGTAGGGGTGACCCCAAATAGTTGAATATTGGACGATTCGTTCTAATAAGCCTTAGTCGAATATTTGCATATGAAACGTGGATCATTCCATTCAAACCATGGGGGTGCTCAATGTCTAATTTTACATTATTTTCCTGTTTCCCATAAAAATAGTGTCTCATATCCTATTTTAATATAAATATAGACTTATTTAATGTAATTCTGAGAACAGCTCTTGAAGTGTTAAATCTCCTTAAAGTGGTAATTAAATCTCCCCTGGTAATTAAAGGTGGACTCTCCCATTTAGCGGGGACCTGTGGAGCAGACGTACCTCAGCTGGCCTTTAAATCTGTCTACGTTCATGGCAGCTCAAAATGTCAGGAAATAAAACTTCAGTTGATCCTAAAAAACTAGTGATGAAGATGAGGAGCAGCTTCATGAAGAGGGCTGTGAGATCAAGGATTACCGGACCACACAAAAACTGTACGGGGCCAAAAGAACCAGGAGGGATACCCAAAGCTGTCTGAAGCCTCAAAAACAATCCACAGCATCCCATCCACCTCCACACCATCAGAGAGGATATTCTCAAAGACAGGATTTACAGTCAACAAAGACAGGAGCGCACTTCTGCCCGTACACACGATGGTTTTCCTCACGTACAATTTGAAAAGACTCAAGCGGACAAAGACGCGATGAAAGACTGTTTTAAAAGGTTCTGTTAAGAGATTTAAAAACCCTTTAGCTGGTTCAGGTTTGATTTTGAACATTATACAAATGTTTAGTCTTAAGTTGGACAAACTACCCTCTGCAGTGCTGCTCTCTGCTGTGTGAACACTGTTTAAATATCTCCTGATTCCTTTCTCTATAGTGGAGCGTTGTTCCATGTTTAACGGATGGTGGCCTTATTTGAGTTTTCTCTCCTTCATCACCTCGTTGTTTTTGCAATATAGATTAAAAAATCTAAGTTTTATACTTATAATATTCTGTTTTGTTTATTCTGTTTTTTATTCTAGATTGTTGGGGGTTTTTTGAGCCAGAAGGCAAAGCTCTCAATTTACCGGTCAATCTACGTTCCAACCCTCACCTGTGATCACGAGCTGTGGGTAGTGACCGAAAGAACAAGATACAATACAAGCGGCTGAAATGAGCTTTCTCTGCAGGGTGTCTGGGCTCAGACTTAGAGAGAGGGTCAGGAGCTCAGACTCAAAGTAGAGCCGCTGCTCCTACGGATCCAGAGGTGACAGATGAGGTGGTTCGGGCATCTGGTCAGTAGTGATGTGTCGGATCCAGCTCTAAGAACCGGCGCTTTGAAATTTTTCTTTTTCTTGTCTTTTTCTGTTAAAGCCTCACGTGATTGGTCAAGACATATGGTGGCATCTTGACCAATCACGTGTCTACATTGAGCAGAACGGGAAGGGGAGGGGTTACAGACACACACAGCACAGTGGTCACACCAACAGGAAGGAGGGAGACGAGAGGGAGAACGTACGCGACAGAGAGAACGCACTGGACAGGTGAGAAGACGAGTGACTGAAGGAAACACAGTGAACTTTAGACACAGTTCAACGGCTTAGACTGCAAGGTGAAAGTGTCATCAATCAGGGTCCACAAAAAACCTGCAAAGGCACATTAGAAGTGTCTGTGAAGGATCTCAGTCATCCAGGTCATGGACTTTAGACCAGTTTATCCATCAGTGCAATAAGTGAAGAAGAAAGACAGTGAAGGGAACCTGCTGTTAATGAAGGTGTTTAAAAGTTTATAAATAATATACATATAATCAGAGATTGGACCTTTTTGTCTAGTTGTGATGAGTCTTGTTTTTGTACTTTGTAATACATTTCTGTAGAACTCTGCTCCATGTTGAGTATATAAATAAAGCCTTATGAATAATACACATTTGATATAATGCATGTTTTTTACATTAGTTACTCATTTTACATAATTTTAGGTCATACATTAATTTAAACAAGAACAAATCTGAGGAGTCACTTGGGAGCCGAAAGAACCAACTCTTTGTAGTGAGCCGATCCAAAAGAACCGACTCTCTAAAAAGAGCCGGAATTCCCATCACTACTGGTCAGGATGTCTCCTGGACGTCTCTCTGGGGACGTGTTTCGGGCATGTCCGACCGGGAGGAGTCCACGGGGAAGACCCAGGACACGCTGGCGAGATTATGTCTCTCAGCTGGCCTGGGAACGCCTCGGTGTCCTCCCAGAAGAGCTGGTGGAGGCGACCGGGGAGAGGAGTGTCTGGGCTTCCCTGCTGAGACTGCTGCCCTCGCGACCCGGACCCGGATAAGCGAAGGAAGATGGATGGATGGATGGACAATTACTTTAAACTTTTCAGCAAGGTTATCAATCACATCATGACGTTTAAAAGTCAGGTTTATTTATTTCCAAATGTACAGTTCAATTAGAAGAGTTGCATTGTTAAATGCAGGACAAACTTCAGGAAGTTGGGCGTCATTTTACTTACATCTGACTCCTCTGCAGAGGCGTGAAAGACAGGACCCAAAATGTCCTCTTAGTGTGCTTCTGTTTCAGACCATAGTTAAGTTTTTAATCTTCCTGTTTGAGAAAGGACACAGAGTAAGGAATGACATTCGCCAAAGGGTCGCCGGTCGGATTAGAAACCTGGCTGTCCACTTCCAGGACGATAGCCTCTTCACGCGGCGCCTGCGATTTAGCCGCCGAGCTAAGGAGGCGGCACTTGTGTTTTTTCAACAAAGAAGGCAAAGGGAATCTTTTGCCACAGACACTACAGACAAAGGGTTTCTCCTGACTGTGGTGTGCCATGTGAGCCGACAGAGTACACTTGTGTTTGTATCTTTTACCGCACACGGAGCAGGAGAAGGATTTGTCTTCCATGTGAACGGCCATGTGTTTGGTTATATTTCCTTTGTGGTTAAATCTTTTCCCACACTCGGGGCAGCAGAAGGGTTTCTCCCCCGAGTGAACGACCATGTGTTTCGTCATATTTCCTTTATGGTTAAATCTTTTACCACATTCTGGGCATTTGAAGGGTTTCTCTCCCGTGTGGAGTCTCATGTGATCTCTCAGACTTTCTTTCAGGGTGAATCTATTGCCACACTCGGGGCATCCGAAGGGTTTCTCTCCTGCGTGAACGACCATGTGCTTGGTCATGTTTCCTTTGTGGTTGAATCTTTTGCCGCACTCGGGGCATTCGAATGGTTTCTCTCCCGTGTGATGCCTCATGTGGTTGATCAGAAAAGCTTTCTGGGTAAATCTTTTGTTGCACTCAGAGCAGCCGAAGGGTTTCTCTTCTCTATGATACGCCATGTGAGCGGTCAGAGCAGAGTTGTAGGTGAATGTTTTCTCACACACGGAGCAGCTGAAGAGCTTCTCCTTGGTGTGGATGATCATGTGCCGGGTCAGATTCACCTCCAGGGTGAATTTTTTGTCACACTCCGAGCAGCTGAAGGGTTTCTCTCGATTGTGATGTTCCATGTGAGCCGTCAGACCGGACTTCCGGTAAAATCTTTTCCCACACTCAGAGCAGCTGAAGGTTTTCTCTTTGGTGTGAACCCTCATGTGCTCAGACAGATTCTCTTCGTAGCTGAATCTTTTATCACACACAGAGCAGCTGAAGGGTTTGTCGACCGTGTGATGTTCCATGTGAGCTGTCAGGTAAGACTTCTTCAGGTATTTTTTTCCACACTCAGAGCAGCTGAAGGGTTTCCATCCCATGTGGATTTTTATATGGTTTGTCAGAGTTTCTTTTCTGGCAAATCTTTTACCACACTTGAAGCAGCTGAAGCGTTTCCCTTCTGTGTTAGGACTCACATGTTCAACCTGATACCTTTCTTCAGTGTTCATACTTGGTCTGTTATCATCTATGTTTTCCTGAGCGTTTACACCTCGCTGATTTTGTATTGTACTGTCATCATCGCTGTATTCAGTGTCCGATTCAGATGACTCTCCATTTATATCAGTCTCTGATTGTAAATGTCCTTCCAGATCTGAGTTCCTGGCCTGTTCTGAACATCCAAAGTCCTCCCCATAAACCCATCTTTCCACCTGTTCAGTGTGTTCTTGAAGCCGTGAGGACTGAGGCTTCTCTTCATCATCTTCAGTCTTCACAGTGACAACAATGAATGGGAACTTGGTGGTATCAGCCTCCTCCAGTCCTTGATGCTGCTCCCCCTCCTGACTGATACAGAGTTCTTCCTGTTCCTCTTTAATTTGAGGGGGCTTTGTGTCCTCCTGGTGCAGACTGGGGCTCCACTCCTGCTGCTCGGGAGACTCCTCTTTACTCACTGGCAGCAGCCGAATGTCAGCAGGAAACACTACAGAAACACAAAAAGACATCAATCAATCTTTATTTATAAAGCGCCAAATCACAACAACCTTTATCCTCAGACTCTTTCCAAACAGAGCCGGTCTAGACAGTACTCTATGTTCTCTTATTAACAAAGACCCAACATCAAGACCGGATAAGATCCAGTCCCATCTTCCAGACAGGACTCAGTCTGATCTCATCTTAATCCACCATGAGCAGAGCACTTTGCAGCATTTAGCAAGTTACAGCAGCAAGGACAAACTTCCTTTAACAGGCAGGAACCTCCAGCAGGACCAGACTCATGTTGTATAAATATGAGCGTAGTATCCGTGACGTCACCCATCTGTTCCTGAGAGCTGTTTTGAAGCAGATCGACGGCGGCAGCCATATTGGAAATGCGGAACTCAACCAGGCAGAGTGTGACGTAAAGAGGCGGGGTTTGAGCCTCTTAGCCAACAGCTATGTGTTCCTGTCTGGGAGTCAAGTCCGTCATGTCCTTATTTGGGCAAAAACTTGCAATCTTAATATCTTCTGAACCATCACATTATAAAAAAAACTCACCCCCTGTACAGTGTGTGCCGATAGAAAAGTGAGCTATCCAGACTTCACTCGTCTTTTGTACCAGGCTGTAAACATGTTTATTTCTGCTGTAAAGATCGGGCCAGCCTCAAGCGGATCCTTGATGAACTGCAGTTTTTAGCACTTCCGCATGGGCTCCGCCTCCTTGTGTGCAATCTGATGTTATATCGTTGGAGAACTTTTATTTTGAAACAACAATAACAGGAAACGGAACATTTTTAGCAGCATGACTCCTTAAACTGTGGAAAACCACACTACATATGAACTCAGGTCCATAAACGTGATAACAAAATGATGTAGGTTTACAGATGCAACCTATGTGACTGGGATGACTCTCCCCTCTCTGCCTGTCTCTTACTTTAACTCTTCCTGTCCCCTTAAAGTTACTAACCATAGACCTTTCTGGAGTCCCTGAGCTCCCTTGTCCCGTAGGTTCCTCTGGATCTCTGCTGTAGATTCCTTTATTGGCTCCTTCTTCCTTCCTTCCTTCCTTCCTTCTTTCTTCCTTCCATCTTTCTTTATTTATTTCTTTCTTTGTTTTCTTTCTTTCTTTCATTCTTTCTTCATCCTTATGTCTCCTTTTTTTATTCCGTCCTTTCCTTCTGTCATTCCTTCACCATTTATTCTCCTCTTTATCTTTCTTCTGGTCTCCCTCTCTTTTCTTAGACCTTTCTGGAGTCCCTGAGCTCCCTTGTCTCGTAGGTTCCTCTGGATCTCTGCTGCTGTGGACGTGCCAGACTCCAGCTGCTACAACTACTACTATCCGTCTCACCACTATCATCTCGGTCTCAGCAGATGTGTGTCTAACATGAGTCTGGTCCTGCCAAAACAAATGGGGTTTCTGACGGCAAACTGAACAGCTCCAATTTTTTTACTGGTGCATGCATTTGCACCCTGATGAGTGCCTGGACCATATTTTCTCAACTTTAGCGAAATTACATGAAATAGGAGATCCCATCCGCAGCGAATTGTAGCCTAGCTTACCTTGGTCCTCTGGGACTTTTCTCATTAAAGGGGAAGAGCTCACTGGCACACACTGTAGCTAACAAGAGCAATAATGTACTGTAACTCATACGACCCCACTTCAAATTAACCTGAAATATCCCTTTAATAGCAATATTTTTTAAATAATAAAAATTCACAATTTAGCCGAATTGGAACTAAAATACAACTTCAGTATTTCAAAAACAATAAAGTGGAAAATCAAATAGTTTTAACTTAATTTGTTATTTCAATTTTGAGTAATATTGTGTGATTTACATATCACAATGTGTCACTTTTTTATTATCATGTAAAGATTTATACCAGTAATATCTTGGCTAGTAAAATATTGAAATGTGTGTCATAATATTATTAAAAATATGTCTTTTTTTTTTTTTTTGTTACTGTTGCAATGAATTTTATTTTTCACTGCTGTTTTTAAAACCCCTCTTCATCTATTTGTTTCTTTTATTCCCTTCTTTCCCCCTCTGTGTGTTTACTATAAAGCCCTTTATATCAGCTGTGTTGTGTTTAAAAAGATTTATCAATAAAGTTATTATGGTGTTAGCATGAGAAAGCTGCAGCTAACACGCTAACGCTAGCTAAAGGCTCAGTTTCTTGAAACATCTGTTATAAATAAACAGTGTTGGGAGTAACGCAATGACAGGAATGTATTAGGGTCATTGAATGAGGTTGACCTGCTCTCTGCAGTTTTATCTCAGGTGTTAGGATCACACCCAGCAGCTCTCTTTGTCTCTGGAGCTCCTCTTCGTAGCCGGCCGGGGTAGTCTGATCCACCAGGTCTCTGCGGGCCGCAGCGAGGAGCCTCCGTCTGAATAAATCTCTTAGATCCTTAAACCCGGACATGTTACCCTCATTAAAGACTCAGGGAAGGAAAACAAACATCACATGAGGCGTTTTTATTACGATTAATCTCCCTTTAGAGAGCGCAACTTCATGCTAACCGTGCTTAGCGGGAGAAGGCCTTATGACCCGGAAACAAAACAAGAACAGCAAAGCCCACTTCCTGTGAACTCGTGGCCCTTCAAAATAAAAGCACAATTTAAATGAACCTCAGATATAGAGCTGAGAGAAACATGGAACATGGGTTTGGAAAATATAGTTACAGTTGCATTAAAGGTGACATATCATGCAAAATTGACTTTTTAATGGTTCTTTACCTGAAATATGTTTCCCTGGCATGTCTACAAACCCCCCGAGAATGAAAAAAATCCATTCTGCCCCTGTTTTGATTTCTACACCTTTCTGTAAATGTGTGTGAAACGAGCCGTTTCAGACTTTCGTGTTTTTGTTACGTAACAACAATATCCGGTCTGTCACGGAGTCAGAGCTCGGAGCTTGTTCAGCCCATAGACTGTATAAAATACAACTCAACCCCTCCTCCGTTTTTCATTACCTGCACACATGTGTGCTAACAAGGAGCTTAGGAGGGAGGCATGCTAGTTGTAGGCTGTCTTAATAAACACAAAGGTCGGTTTTACTCCCCACGTCTGCAGATTTGAAGATCTAGTGGATGATTTTTATTTATCATGGATAAGTGCTAGCGCTAATTAGCATAGCCACATAGCTACATGTTCATAGCTGTAGCTGTAGCTGTGTACCAAGACACACGTCGACATACTGACAAATAAAACAACAAGAAACACAAAATCTGTGACCAATCCTTCATAAAAGGTCCTCCTGCCTTTCTGGCAGAGGTCGGTTTTACTCCCCACGTCTGCAGATTTGAAGATCTAGTGGATGATTTTTATTTTTCATGGAAAAGTGCTAGCGCTAGTTAGCATAGCCACATAGCTACATGTTCGTAGCTGTGTACCAAGACACACGTCTACATACTGATAAATAAAACAACAAGAAACACTAAATCTGTGACCAATGGTTCAGAAAGGTCCTGCTACAGGCGCCTCTCCGTCAGGATCAGATTCAGGATCAGATTCAGAGGGTTGAAGTAACGCGATCTCTGAGCAGCCGTGTATATTCAGCCAACATGTAAACATTAGATCAACGTGCTGGAGAGCCGAGGCACATCCACTTCCTGAGGGGGCGTGGTCAGAGAGAAAACAGAGTGTTCTGATGAGGAATGAAGAAGAGGACTTTTCAGGCATGCCAAAATCTGATTTCAAAGTGTTTTTTTGAGCATAAACTTTAAAGACATGTTTTGGGGACCTCTTAGACCAATATATATTGATGAAAAAAGCGTGATATGTCCCCTTTAAACATTTTTTTATGGTGTGTCTGAAGTTTTTATAAAATATCATACATCATAAATCTTTACAATGCCTGTTTCTTTTCGTATTGATTTTATAATTATTTTACTGGTTTTTAAGGCGCTGCATGGCCTTGCGTCAGGCTATATATCAGATATGCTTTTAGTGTATAAACCAGGAAGGCCTCTCAGATCCTCCAGCTCCTCTCTTTTAGCTGTTCCTCAGAGGAGAACAAAAACATTTGGTGACGCTGCTTTCAGCCACTACGCTCCCAAACTATGGAACAGCCTGCCGGAGGATCTGAGATGAGCTGATAGAGATATTCAGACTTTTAAACGTAAACTAAAAACATATTTATTCAGTCTGGCTTTTATGTAGGGTTTAACAATTTTATTACTTACCTGTTACTGTAATATTGATTTAAATGCTGCTTTATTATTTTAGCAATTTTAACTGTTATCTTATTCTATTTTTTATTTATCTATTCATTCATTTATTTAATTTATTTATCTGCTCAGTTTTTATTGATATTTTTAGCCTTAGTTTTATTTTCAACTCTTATACTTACCCTTTTAAAACTATTTTAACTATTCGATTCTTAATTTTGATGCTTTAAAGGTGACATATCACGCTTTTTTCATCAACATATATTGGTCTAAGAGGTCCCCAAAACATGTCTTTAAAGTTTATGCTCAAAAAAACACTTTGAAATCAGATTTTGGTCTGCCTGAAAAGTCCTCTTCTTCATTCCTCATCAGAACACTCTGTTTTCTCTCTGACCACGCCCCCTCCGGAAGTGGATGTGCCTCGGCTCTCCAGCACGTTGATCTAATGTTTACATGTTGGCTGAATATACACGGCTGCTCAGAGATCGCGTTACTTCAACCCTCTGAATCTGATCCAGAATCTGATCCTGACGGAGAGGCGCCTGCAGCAGGACCTTTCTGAAGGATTGGTCACAGATTTAGTGTTTCTTGTTGTTTTATTTATCAGTATGTCGACGTGTGTCTTGGTACACAGCTACGAACATGTAGCTATGTGGCTATGCTAACTAGCGCTAGCACTTATCCATGATAAATAAAAATCATCCACTAGATCTTCAAATCTGCAGACGTGGGGAGTAAAACCGATCTCTGCCAGAAAGGCAGCGGGACCTTTCTGAAGGATTGGTCACAGATTTAGTGTTTCTTGTTGTTTTATTTGTCAGTATGTCGACGTGTGTTTTGGTACACAGCTACAGCTACGACATGTAGCTATGTAGCTATGCTAACTAGCGCTAGCACTTTTCCATGATAAATAAAAATCATCCACTAGATCTTCAAATCTGCAGACGTGGGGAGTAAAACCGACCTTTGTGTTTATTAAGACAGCCTACAACTAGTATGCCTCCCTCCTAAGCTCCTTGTTAGCACACATGTGTGCATGTATTGAAAAACGGAGGAGGGGTTGAGTTGTATTTTATACAGTCTATGGGCTGAACAAGCTCCGAGCTCTGACTCCGTGACAGACCGGATATTGCTGTTACGTAACAAAAACACTGAAGTCTGAAACGGCTGGTTTCAGCACAAATTTACAGAAAGGTGTAGAAATCAGAACAGGGGCAGAATGGATTCTTTTCATTCTCGGGGGGTTTGTAGACAGGGACACAGATTTCAGGTAAAGAACCATTAAAAAGTCAATTTTGCATGATATGTCACCTTTAACTTATTTTAATAACACATATTTTATTGTTGGTGTGCATTGGTCTCTATTTTAGTCTTTATTTTATTCTATTTTTATTAGTACTATTTGTATTATTATCATTATTATCATTTTCCCATAATATGTCTTGCCATTGTTTTACTTCAACTTCTTTCTTGTTTTTCAATCGCTGTAAAGCACTTTGTGTTGCATTTGATTTGTATGAAATATGCTATATAAATAAAACTTGATTGATTGATTGATTCATCAGAAGTTTCAATCAAGTAATCTAATTGGACAAGAGGTATACAGAATCAGAAATATTTTATTTATCCCAGGGGGAAATTCAGTCATTAAAGTTGCTCCTGTACACAATAATTAAGAATATCAAATAATATTAAAAGAAGAAGTAATTAATAAGGTATCAATACAAATACAATGAAAATAATTATAATTAAAGTATATACAGAAGACAAAATAAGCTATGTAGAAAATAAATACATGTTGAAGTCCCTGGAGATCAGGAAGAGGGCACTCTGGGGGCCTGTCTGGATTCTGGTTATGGCAGCTTTGAGAACGTTGGACGCTGTAGTCGGGTTGGCAGAGGGGGGGGATGTAAACAGCTACCAGTCTGACATGTGAGATCTCACTTCACAGACAACATGGTTTGAGGCCCACAGCGCTCTCAGTGCTATCCAGGTTTCCCTGGACGGTCTGGAAGCCGTAAATGGAGACGTTGTGGTCGGGAATATCCTGATGCAGCCATGTTTCAGTGAAGCACACCATGCTGCATTCCTGAAACTCTGCCTGACTCCTGGCTAGGATTCACAAGCATCGCATGCATCATCGCTGGACTTTAATTTCATCAATCAATCTATATTTATAAAGCGCCAAATAACAAAAAAACATTATCTGAAGACTCTCTCCAAACAGAGCAGGTCTAGACCGCACTCTATGTTCTGTCATTAACAAAGAGCCAACATCAAGACAGGATCAGATCCAGTCCCATCTTACAGACAGGACTCAGTCTGATCTCATCTTAATCCACCATGAGCAGAGCACTTTGCAGCATTTAGCAAGTTACAGTGGCAAGGACAAACTTCCTTTAACAGGCAGAAACCTCCAGCAGGACCAGACTCATGTTAGACACACATCTGCTGAGACCATGTTGGAGAGAGGGGTAGAGGGAGATGAAAAGAGAGAGAGAGATGATAGTGGGGAGACGGATAGTAGTAGTTGTAGCAGCTGGAGTCTGGCATGTCCACAGCAGCAGAGATCCAGAGGAACCTACGAGACAAGGGAGCTCAGGGACTTCAAAAAGGTCTATGGTGAGTAACTTTAAAGTGACAGGAAGAGTTAAAGTAAGATATCATCCGTCAACACCCAGAACCCAGCATGGAGCAGGACCACTGGACAGCTGGAGTCATGTGACCGAGGTTTTCCTGCAGTATTCACTGAATCAAGGATTTCCCTCCTCATTCAAAAAAAAATTTAATAAAAAAAAAATTTGAAAAAAAAAAAAATTCTGACAAAAAAAATGTTTGAAAAAAAAAATAAAAAAAAAAAATTGAAAAAAAAAATTGAAAAAAAAAATTTAAAAAAAAATTAAAAAAAAAATTTTTTTTGGAGAACATTTTTTTGGAAAAAAAATAATAATAAAAAAAAAATAATAACAAATTTCTAAAAAAACAGTTTTGAAAAAAAAACTTTGAAAAAAAAAACTTGTTGACCCGGAACCTGTCGAAAAAAATAATTTTCCTCAAATTTGAAATTGTGCTCCAAAAGCAGAAAAACATGAAAAAAGTCAAAATTTTGCGCCTGCGGTTAAAAACATGGAAAAAGCAAGCGTGAGTAGCAAAGACATTTCAACACGCTTTAAAATCCCTTTGAACTCAAAAAGCTGTGGCAGAGATCGGCCAGTGTTTTGGTTTAAACAGCGACCCTGTTAACTGGAGACTCTCAGCCGGATGCATCCCTCATAAACGTCTTTAGTCGATCATTAAATATCCGATGAGGATATTTTGAAATCTTAATAAAAACTAAACTAGTTTGCATTCCAAGGATCTCCCTCTGTGTTTCAACAGCTGTGTAAACTCCACAAACACTGACACGTTCAGCTGAAGGTCTCCAGTTTACAGGGTCACTTTTAAAACCGGAACACCGGGAGGAGAGACGCATTCACAGTGGGCTGAGAGAAGACTACTGTTACAAGCTGCTAAATCAAGAGAATCACAGCTTCTTCTTTTGAAAAGTACACACACATATAAAAAAGATAGAACAAATACAAACTAATGAAAGAAAGCATCCTTTAGCCTGACCACACACACACTTGTGTATCTTTAAGTCACGGGACAAAAAGCTGGAAGGAGTCTACCCTCTGTGATCCGCCATGTGAGCCGTCAGACCAGACTTCAGATGGAACTTTTCCCCACACTCAGAGCAGCTGAAGGATTTCTCTCTCGTGTGGACGACCATGTGTTTGGTGAGATTTCCTTTCTGATGAAATCCTCTCCCACACTCGGGACATCTGTAGGGGATCTCTCCCGTGTGCAGTCTCATGTGTTCTCTAAGGCGTCCTCTACGGGTGAATCTTTGACCGCAGTCGTGGCAGCTGAAGGGTTTCTCCCCCGTGTGAATCTTCATGTGTGCGGTCAGGTTGCACTTCTGCGTAAATCTTTTCCCACACTCGGAGCAGCTGAAGAGTTTCTCTCCTGTGTGATGCTTCATGTGAATAGTGAGTCCGGACTTTCGGCTGAATCTTTTCCCGCAGTCGTGGCAGCTGAAGGGTTTCTCCCCCGTGTGGATTATCATGTGACCCATCAGGCTGCCCTTTCGGGTGAATCTTTTCCCGCACTGAGAGCAGCTGAAGGGTTTCTCTCCCGTGTGACGCGCCATGTGAACCGTCAGATTACACTTCCGGCGAAATCCTTTACCGCACTGGAGGCAGCTGAAGAGCTTCTCCTTCGTGTGAGCTCTCATGTGAACGGTCAGAGCGCTTTTGTGGTAAAAGCTTTCATCACACTGAGGACAGATGAAGTCCTTCTCCCCGCCGTGACGCGCCATGTGATCCGTCAGACCAGACTCATGGTTGAAGGTTTTGCTACACTCAGAGCAGCTGAAGGGTTTCTCTCCTGTGGGGTTTTTCATGTGAGCGATCAGACCAGCGTTTCTGAGGGACTTTAAACCGGGCTGATTTTCCACGGTCTTCTCCCAGTCATAGCTGTCATCAGTCTCAGGTTCAGAAGAGTCTTCCTGATCTGAGTCCCCGTCTTGTTCTGAGTCCTCTCCATCAGCGTCTGTTTCCATCTGATCAGTTTGTCCTGGAAGCTGTGAGGACTGAGGTTCCTCTTCATCATCTTCACTCTTCACATTGAATAGGAACTTGGTGACATCAGCCTCCTCCAGTCCTTGAAGCTGCTCTCCTTCCTGACTGCTCCAGAGATCCTCCTGTTCCTCTTTAATGTGTGGAGGCTTTGTGTCCTCCGGGTCCAGACTGGAGCTCCACTCCTGCTGCTCAGGAGGCTCTTCTTTGATCCCTGACAGCTGTCGGACGTCTGCAGGAAACATTAAAGAAAGACAAGGAGACCCTGAGTTCATTTTTAAGTCAAACATGGAACTGTGATTTTGAAAAAACTGCCCCGTATGAGTCCAGAACAGATCTAGAGGCGACTTTATGAAACGCTAAAACATTAATTATGCACACGCAAAACAGCAAATGCAAGCTAAAACGTTTGTCTTTCTTTATAAATAATAATAATAATAATAATAATAATAATAATAATAATAATAATATTTTTACTTTATACAGCACTTTTAAAAACAGGGTTACACAGTGCTTTATAAATAAGAAAGACACAAAAGACAGTAAAAGAGAAATGTGAGAAAGACAAATAAAAGGAAATAAAACAATGTTGAAAAAAAAAATTTAAAGATTAAAATAGTCAAAAATTAAAATAATAAAATATAAGATAAAAATAAAATAAAAAATAAAAAAATTAGATTAAAAAATAATTCAATTTAATCTAAAAAGAATAAGAAACGACAAAATGTTAAAAATAAAAAATAAAAATATAAAGAAAAACCCAAATTACAAAATCATACATATGTCTGTTTCTAAAAGAAAGACTATCACAGATGACAGAAACATGAAAAAAATAAAACGAAAGAAAAGAAAAATAATAAAAGAAAAAAGAAAATGTAAAAAGAAAATGATAAAATCATAAATGTTTCTGTTCCTAAAAGAAAGACTATTACAGACGACAAAAACAATAAAACAATAAAAGATGAAAAGGATGAAAAGAAAACATAAAAAAAATGAAAAAAATAAATAAATTGAAAAAAAGGAAAAAAATAAATAAATTGAAAAAAAGGAAAAAAAATAATGATTAAATCATAAATGGGTCTGTCAAAAATGAAAAGAGTAAAATATTTTTTTTAAAAAGATAGAAAGGAAGCCAAAAAATGCAAGAAAGAAAAAAGGAAAAAAAATTTAAAAAAGGGAAAAAGGATACAATCATAAATATATTTCTGTTCCTAAAAGCAAGAATATCACAGACAACAAAAAAAAATGAAAAGAATAAAATATGAAAAAAATGAAAAGAAAAAAAATTAAAATAAATTGAAAAAAGGAAAAAAGAAAAAAACTAATAAATATCCATCCATCCATCCATCTTCTTCCGCTTATCCGGGTCCGGGTCGCGGGGGCAGCAGTCTCAGCAGGGAAGCCCAGACACTCCTCTCCCCGGCCACTTCCACCAGCTCTTCTGGGAGGATACCGAGGCGCTCCCAGGCCAGCTGAGAGACATAGTCTCGCCAGCGTGTCCTGGGCCTTCCCCGTGGCCTCCTCCCAGTCGGACATGCCCGAAACACCTCCCCAGGGAGACGCCCGGGAGGCATCCTAACCAGATGCCCGAACCACCTCATCTGGCTCCTCTCGATCCGGAGGAGCAGCGGCTCTACTTTGAGCCTCTCCCGGATGTCTGAGCTCCTGACCCTCTCTCTAAGGCTGAGCCCAGCAACCCTGCGGAGAAAGCCCATTTCGGCCGCTTGTATTCGCGATCTCGTTCTTTCGGTCACTACCCACAGCTCGTGACCATAGGTGAGGGTCGGAACGTAGATTGACCGGTAAATTGAGAGCTTTGCCTTCTGGCTCAGCTCTCTCTTCACCACGACAGACCGGTACAGCGCCCGCATCACTGCAGACGCCGCCCCGATCCGTCTGTCAATCTCCCGCTCCCTTTTCCCCTCACTCGTGAACAAGACCCCGAGATACTTGAACTCCTCCGCCTGGGGCAAAGACTCCCCTCCGACCCGGAGAGGGCAGGCCACCCTTTTCCGACTGAGCACCATGGCCTCGGACTTGGAGGTGCTGATCCCCATCCCCGCTGCTTCACACTCAGCTGCAAACCGTCCCAGCGCGAGCTGGAGGTCACCGCTCGATGGAGCCAATAGGACCACATCGTCTGCAAAGAGCAGAGACGGAATCCCAAGGCCACCGAACCGGAAACCCTCCGCCACTTGGCTGCTCCTAGAAATTCTGTCCATAAAAGTTATGAACAGAACCGGTGACAAAGGGCAGCCCTGGCGGAGTCCAACCCCCACCGGGAACGAATTCGACTTACTGCCGGCAATGCGAACCAGACTCTGGCTCCGACAATACAGAGACTGAATGGCCCGTAGCAACAGGCCATCCACCCCATATTCCCGGAGCACCCTCCAAAGGATACCTCGGGGGACACGGTCGTAAGCCTTCTCCAGGTCCACAAAGCACATGTGGACTGGTTGGGCAAACTCCCATGCCCCCTCCAGCACCCTCCCGAGGGTATAGAGCTGGTCCAGTGTTCCACGGCCAGGACGAAAACCGCATTGTTCCTCCTGTATCCGAGGTTCAACCAACAGCCGGACTAATAAATATGTCTGTCAAAAATTAATTTAAAAGAAAAATAAAGATAGAAAGGAAGCCTAAAAAAGAAAGAAAGAAAAAAAATTTAAAAAGAAAAAGGAAACAATCATAAATATTTCTGTTTCTAAAAGAAAGACTGTCACAATAAGAGAAACGGCCAAATTTTAATTCAGTGAAAACTTGGTTTTCCTTAAAATAAAAAAGGTGTTTACATCAGATCAACCACAATTAGTGCATTGCTAATCATTCATTCATTCATTCATCATAACATATATGATACACATCTGAAAACATGTTTACACTGTCCATGAACAAACTGGAGGAGGAAGAAGTTGTAGGACCTGCCCCTTCTTTTAAAGTGTCAATTATTTGAGCAGCATCAGCTTCTGTAGGTTTTCAGGTAATAATCTGTTTCTGGCTTTGAACCTAAATCATAAAGTTTTTTAAGTGAACTAGATCTTTAAGTTTCGACATATTTGAGCTGATAAAACAAGAATCCATCCTCAAGGCTCAGCTCTCTGAAACATTAACAGGTCTCGTGTCTCCAGCAGAGAAAAGGAGGACTAACCTTTCTCTTGCAGCTTTGCATCAGGGGGTGAAACCTGATCCGGTTCTCTTCTGTGAGCCCCTGTGTGGTCCTGAAAGTCGGACATGTTCCTCAGAGCAGATAGTAATCTCTTAAAGGTGTTTCTGGGATTCCTCACGAAGACATGCTAACTGTGCTCGTCGGTGGAGGGCCCACGAGACCCGGAAACAAAACATGATTTCCTTTAGATTGACATGCCCTTCAAAATAAAAGCACCGACTCCTGCTGCTCTTCTTTCTTCAGCAGGGAAAACAAAGACAGATGTTAGACACGCATCTGCTGAGACCGTGTTGGAGAGAGGGATAGAGGGAGGTGAAGAGAGAGAGAGAGAGAGAGAGAGAGAGAGAGAGACAGACATAGACACAGACAGACAGAAAGACAGACAGAGAGACAGACAGACAGACGGATAGTAGTAGTTGTAGCAGCTGGAGTCTGACACGTCCACAGCAGCAGAGATCCAGAGGAACCTACGAGACAAGGGAGCTCAGGGACTCCAGAAAGGTCTAAGAAAAGAGAGAAGAGAGGAGACCAGAAGAAAGAAAAAGAGGAGAAGAAATGGTGAAGGAATGACAGAAGGAAAGGACGGGATAAGAAAAAGAGATATAAAGGATGAAGAAACATGGCAAGAAGAAAGAAAGAAGGAATGAGAGAAAGAAAGAAAGAAAGAAAGAAAGAAAGAAAAATAAGAAAGAAAGAAAGAAAGAAGAAAAAAGAAAGAAAGAAAGATAGAAAAGAAAGAAGACATAAAGGATGAAGAAACATGGAAAGCGCTATGCAGCTTCATTAGATCAATGTTTAACATGTTTTAACATGCAAAGTCAACTGACCTTATTGTTTGTATTAATAAGGTCACTTTTGTGTTGTTTTCAGTTTCGCAAAGAACTCTGATTTCTTCATAATATCAAGATTCAGTCTTCAAAAAGTCTTTATAAAGATGAGTGTGGAAAACAGGGGTGGTCTCATATTAGGGTTAATATGGTATTGTAGTGCTTACTGAGTTTTGAGTAGTTTATGTGTGTCTTCAGTGAAGTGTGTCAGTCTCTGCAGAAGCTTCCAGCTGCAGCTGTCAGTTCAGTTTCTGTTCAGTCTGACTGAGGGAGGTTTTTGTACGACGCTTTTTCACTGTGTGAACACACTCTGACTGTTGATGTAGTGATAACTCATACAGTAGTAAACTGCAGCATCTTCAGTCTGGACTCCACTGATGGTCAGAACAAAGTTTGAGTTTGATCCACTGCCTGTAAAACGACCTGGAATCCCTGATACTCGAGTGCTAGCATAGTAAATGAGCATTTTAAGAGTTTCTCCATCTTTCTGTTGGTACCAGGCTAAGTGATGGTTGTTGCCCCAGAAGCCCACATTCTGACTGATCCTGCATGATATAGTGACGGAGCCTCCTGGAGCAGAGCTCACTGCTGCAGGCTGAGTCACTGTGACCTGTCCTCTGGACTCTGAGGATACAGAGACAGAAACATAAAGCAGCGTCAGGGTTTTGTGGGCTTCATTTCAGAGGGACGGATGTTCATAGTGCAGAGGAGTTTGATTCTCTGGACTTTACCTGTGAAGCAGCAGCAGAGGAGAGTCCAGATGAGGACGCAGATCAGAGTCATGTTTTTGATGAGGAGGAGGAGGATTTCTGTGGCTTCTGTTGTGATGAAGGACAGCTGTCAGTCATCCAGTGTTCAACTCTCAGGACTATAAAGTCTCCCAGAGCACTGGAGCATGGTGCTGCTGATGCAAAGTGGCTCTCTATGGAAATGCTCTGACTCACTCCAACAAGTAGTTAACATCACTCTTAAAGTCACAGTATTAATTTTGCATATTTTAATTCTGTCAATATTTAATGAAGGCCTGTGACTTTTTTTTCTTTTCTGTCTCTCTTTGGCTGTCCTTATAAATTGAGGCGAAAGGGCCAAAAATATAACCTTAAATTTTTTTTTTTAAATGGTGGAGCAAACAACACCAACTGTACATGAAGAAGAAGAAAAGCTCCACAGACAAATAAAGCTGCACAGAGTGATTTTAACACCTGAAATAAAGCTGCAGAAAGCAGATACGTGTCCTGTCTGATGCTGGAAACGTGTTTGAATCATCAATCAATCTTTATTTATAAAGCGCCAAATCACAGCAAATGTCATCTGAAAACTCTTTCCAAACAGAGCAGGTCTAGACCGTACTCTATTCTCTATTATTAACAAAGACCCAACATCAAGACAGGATAAGATCCAGTCCTACAGTGGCAAGGACAAACTTCTTTTAACAGGTAGAAACCTCCAGCAGGACCAGACTCATGTTAGACACACATCTGCTGAGACCGTGTTGGAGAGAGGGATAGAGGGAGGTGAAGAGAGAGAGAGATGATAGTGGGGAGACGGATAGAAGTAGTTTTAGCAGCTGGAGTCTGGCACGTCCACAGCAGCAGAGATCCAGAGGAACCTACGAGACAAGGGAGCTCAGGGACTCCAGAAAGGTCTAAGAAAAGAGAAAAGAGAAAAGAGAGGGAGACCAGAAGAAAGAAAAAGAGGATAATAAATGGTGAAAGAATGACAGAAGGGAAGAATGGGATAAGAAAAGGAGACGGAGAAAGACAGAAAGAAAGAAATCAATGGAAAGAAAGAAAAAAAAGGAAAAAAAGAAAGAAAAGAATGAAGGACAGAAAGTAAGGAAAAAGAAAGAAAGAAAGAAAGAATGACAGACCCAAAAAAATTAATCTACAGCAGAGATCCAGAGGAACCTACGAGACAAGGGAGCTCATGGACTCCAGAAAGGTCTATGAAAAGAGAGAAGAGAGGGAGACCAGAAGAAAGAAAAAGAGGAGAATAAATGGGGAAAGAAGGGAAGAATGGGATAAGAAAAGGAGACAGAGAAAGAAAGAAAGAAAGAAAGAAAGAAAGACAGAAAGAAAGAAAGAAAGAAAGAAAGAAAGAAAGAAAGAAAGAAAGAAAGAAAGGAAAAGGGAAAGAATGAAAGAGTAAAAGAAAGAAAGAAAGAAAGAAAGAAAGAATTTCAGACCCAAAAAATGGAACCTACAGCAGAAATCCAGAGGAACCTGCGAGGCAAGGGAGCTCAGGGACTCCAGAAAGGTCTAGATAGAGGGGTCAGTTTGGATGAATAATATCATCACTTTGTTATATTGGTCTATCACTCACCAGTAGGTGGCAGTAATGCAACTGATATATGTTGCCAACCGCAATAAATATAACAGAAGAAGAAGAAGGTCCGAAGTAGTGTTTTACTTCCGGGTCTGCGCGGCCGCAGATCGCAGACTTGTATGGACAATCCAGCGTCCTGCATTACATGAGCAGTTTAATCCTTGAAACTGTTCCTCCTTTGACTCTTAGATCAGAGCAACATGTCCGGGTTTAAAGACCTTAAAGATTCATCCAGACGGAGGCTTCTCTCTGCGGCTCACAGAGACCTGGTGGAGCAAACAACGCCGACTGTCCACGAAGAAGAAGAAGAAGAAGAAGAAGAAGAAGAAGAGCTCCACCGACAGATCCAGCTGCACAGAGTGATTCTAACACCTGACATAAAGCTGCAGAGAGCAGGTACGCGTCCTGTCTGAGGCTGGAGACCTGTTTGTTGTTTCAGGGAGCTGAGTCTTTATCTGACGTGTTAGCTCAGCTAGCTCCTGCTGAGATAGCATTTCAACCTTTATTTATAAAGCGCCAAATCACAACACATGTTATCTGAAGACTCTTTCCAAACAGAGCAGGTCTAGACCGGACTCTATGTCCTATTATTAACTAAGATCCCCTCAGTGCTGTCTTAGCTGTTAGCTTGTTTGCTAATCACGTCCTGCCTGTAATCTGTCTGTGTATCTGTCTCTCTGCTCTTTGCACCGCTGTGCTCGTGTGTCCCTGTCTGCACATCCACCGCTGAAGAGGACAGCTTGTTGTCATTCTTCTATTTTCCTCGCTGAGGTGGATTTGGGGAAACCTTTGGATATGGTTGAGTTCAGCCGTGGCTGAGTGGATAAAGCAGTCCCACACATGCTCCTCTCATTTCCCCAGGACCGGTTCACTAACTTTCCCCAGGACCGGTTCACTAACTTTCCCCAGGACCGGTTCACTAACTTTCCCCAGGACCGGTTCACTAACTTTCCCCAGGACCGGTTCACTAACTTTCCCCAGGACCGGTTCACTAACTTTCCCCAGAACCGGTTCACTAACTTTCCCCAGGACCGGTTCACTAACTTTCCCCAGGACCGGTTCACTAACTTTCCCCAGAACCGGTTCACTAACTTTCCCCAGGACCGGTTCACTAACTTTCCCCAGGACCGGTTCACTAACTTTCCCCAGGACCGGTTCACTAACTTTCCCCAGGACTGGTTCACTAACTTTCCCCAGGACTGGTTCACTAACTTTCCCCAGGACCAATTCACTAATATCCCCAGGACCAGTTCACTAATATCCCCAGGACTGGTTCACTAACTTTCCCCAGGACCGGTTCACTAACTTTCCCCAGGACCAGTTCACTAATATCCCCAGGACCAGTTCACTAATATCCCCAGGACCAGTTCACTAATATCCCCAGGACTGGTTCACTAACTTTCCCCAGGACTGGTTCACTAACTTTCCCCAGGACTGGTTCACTAACTTTCCCCAGGACCAGTTCACTAATATCCCCAGGACCAGTTCACTAACTTTCCCCAGGACCGGTGATGAAACTAATAAATGATAGAAGTCCTGATTCTGAAGTATTTTGTGACTCAGCACTCAGAGACCATTGTAAATGAATCATGTTCAGACTCTGGAGTTTTGATGTCTTTAGATTCAGAGTCAGACGGCTCAAACATGCAGGCTGTGAACTCTCTCTTGACCTGTCAATCAAAGAGTTAGGCCACGCCCACACAGTCCTGAGAAATGCACTGACCTGCAGAAAAAGCTGTTTTTTAACAGTTTTTTTTATAGTTATGGATGTTTATTTTCACTCAGATTTTTGTTGAAGCTTGATTACACATTACATTTTTATATTCTATATGCATTTTAAATATTCCATTGATGTTTCCAGAGGCTTTAATACTGTATTCTAGATATTAAAGCATCTAAACTGAACTATCAATAATCATTCTTTTTTTACTCAATGTCTCTTTTTGTTTCTTCAGTGTTTCCTGCAGTCATAAAAGAGGAGCAGCAGGACTGGAGCTCCAGTCTGGACCAGGAGGACAAGAAGCCTCCATGCATTAAAGAGGAACAGGAGGAACTCTGGAGCAGTCAGGAAGGAGAGCAGCTTCAAGGACTGAAGGAGGATGATATCATCAAGTTTACATTCATGTCTGACCCTGTAAAGAAAGAAGATGATGAAGAGGAACCTCAGTCCTCACAGCTACCAGGACAAACTGATCAGATGAAAACAGATGCTGATGGAGAGGACTCAGAACAAGACAGGAACTCAGATCAGGAAGACTCGTCTGAACCTGAGACTGATGACAGCGATGACTGGGAGAAAACCGTAGAAAATCCACCAGGTTTAAAGTCTCTGGAAAACATGACAGATAACACACCAAAGTCGGATAGCTACTCTTTGTGTGGTGAAACACTCAACCATAAGTCTGGTCTCACGGCTGAAATAGCTCCTCACAGCAGGGAAAAGCCCTTCATCTGTCGTCAGTGTGATAAAAGCTATCACTACAAGTGCTCTCTGACCGCACACGTTAGAGCTCACACCAAAGAGCTGCCGTTCAGCTGCCTTCAGTGTGACAAAAGATTCAGCCGAAAGTGGGATCTGACAGTTCACATGAGATACCACACGGGAGAGAAACCTTTCAGCTGCTCTGAGTGTGAGAAAAGATTCTCAGAAAAATGCAAACTGATTGTTCACATGAGAGTCCACACGAAAGAGAAACCCTTCAGCTGCTCTGACTGCGGGAAAAGATATAGCCGAAAGTCAGGTCTGAAGACTCACATGAAACATCACACAGGAGAGAAACCCTTCAGCTGCTCTGAGTGTGCCAAAACATTTACCCTGGAGAACAACCTGACCACACACATGAAGACTCACACAGGGGAGAAACCCTTCAGCTGCTCTGACTGTGGTCTAAGATTTGCCCGTAGAAGATGTCTAAGAGAACACATGATACTTCACACGGGGGAGAAACCGCATGCATGCCCTGAATGCGATAGAAGATTTTCCCATAAAAGAAATCTTAGCAAACATATGGTGGTCCACACAAGAGAGAAACCTTTCAGCTGCTCTGTGTGTGAGGACAAATTTGATCACAAGTCTGAGCTGAAGACTCACATGGAACATCACACAGGAGAGAAACCCTTCAGCTGCTCTGTGTGTGCCAAAACTTTTACCCAGAAGTACAACCTGACCACACACATGAAGATTCACACGGGGGAGAAACCCTTCAGCTGCCATGACTGTGGTCTAAGATTTGCCCGTAAAGGATGTCTGAAAGGACACATGATAGTTCACACTGGGGAGAAACCACATGGATGCCCTGAATGCGGTAGATTATTTTCTCATAAAAGAAATCTTACCAAACACATGAGAGTCCACACAAGAGAGAAATCCTTCAGCTGCTCTGAGTGTGGGGAAACATTTGATCACAAGTCTGGTCTGAAGGCTCACATGGCAGATCACAGAGGGTAGACTGGTTCCAGCTGCTGTCTTTGTCACCATGTAGTCTTTAAAAGTTGAATTGACCCAACATATGACTGTTCATGTAAAAGAGAAACCAGTTTGCTGCTCTGAGTGTGGCAGAAGATTTAGCCGAGAGGGAACACAGAGAGAACACAGAAGACTTCACACGAGCGCCAAATCCCAACAAACGTTATCCTCAGACTCTTTCCATCAGAGCAGGTCTAGACCGTACTCTATGTTCTAAACAAAGACCCAACACCTGTCGTGGAATTTTCATAGTCGTATATATGAATACTTAACACTTGTATCTTTCCAGTGTAAGTGTCAGGTGCAGAGTTACTTCCTTGCAATGTCAGCCGAGACTACTGGGGGATAGGCGAGACAGGGTCACTGCACTAATCAAGGTCTTTCTCTCTGCTCCTGTCTTTATCTGTATGTTTAGACTGATGTAGTGTCTCCACACTGTTTTGTTTCCTATTGTCCAAATATGGGCGTCGTCTTTGGGGATAAAGTACCACGCCTGAGGAATTGTCTGGCAGAACTGACTTGGCACTGCACTGCACTCTCCTGCCTGTGTACTGTTATGTTATTTCTCCTCAATTGAGTTCTACATAAACTTTTTCAATGTAAGCCATCAGAGTCTCCCGAGTCTTCTATGTCCAGTGTCCAGTTTATTGATGAATTTCACCACAACACCAAGACCGGATCAGATCCAGTCCCATCTTACAGACAGGACCCAGTCTGATCTCATCTACACAAGGACAAGCATCCTTTAACAGGCAGAAACCTCTAGCAGGACCAGACTCATGTTAGACACACATCTGCTGAGACCGCGTGGAAACCATGGAGAGATCCAGAGGAACCTACGAGACAAGGGAGCTCTTGGACTCCAGAAAGGTCTATGGTTAGTAACTTTGATGGGACAATGTGGCTCTCTGATTCTGATTGGTCAAAACCCCTTGACAATGGGGTTTTGACTAAATCAGGGAAATGAACATAACAGGAGGGTTAACATGGAAAAACAGTGGTAGGCTGAGTATTACACAGTGGTCTAATGAAATGTCTCTGCGCTTGGCTCTGGAAAAGAGAACATATACACTTTAGGTCAAACTAGAATTATTTGATGGTATCTGGGGCCTATTTATTAATTTTCTTCAGGATAAGGATCGGTCACACATCTGGAGCTAGGCTGGAAAAGAGTTGGCAATGTTTGTAATTGTGATACACAAATCATCTATGGTAATCTACTCCCTTTATTTATCTCTTGTTAATACAGACAATAATAATGTAACATTTTGTAATATATGCTCTTTTTGATTCCCCCCCCCTTGTATTCTTATTGATTTTTCCCTTTATTTTATAGATATGTGCATGTGTATGTAAATCTATATATTTAAAAACCTCCTTGTGATTGTGTGTCTTTGAAAAAGTTTTTAAAAAATCAATATACACACATTGTTTAAAACAAATAAATTTGGATAAAAGCAAAAAAAAAGTATACTTTGCTGCAATGAACCCACCAAATGCATGTTTAATATTGTCCAGTTTAATCTGATAATAGATCAGTGCAGTCAACTTGGAGTAAACAGTTTTTTTTTAAAATCGGATCAGACAGAGAAGTTTCTAAAAGTATAAAATCTAAGCAGCTTAACACAACTTCTACTTATAATCAATATACACTTCAGTGTTCACTGATGCATTAACAGGAATCATTTCCATAGAGAGCCACTTTGCATCAGCAGCACCATGCTCCAGTGCTCTGGGAGAGTTTATAGTCCTGAGAGTTGAACACTGGATGACTGACAGCTGTCCTTCATCACAACAGAAGCCACAGAAATCCATCAAAAACATGACTCTGATCTGCGTCCTCATCTGGACTCTCCTCTGCTGCTGCTTCACAGGTAAAGTCCAGAGAATCAAACTCCTCTCCTCTATGAACATCCGTCCCTATGAAATGAAGCCCACAAAACCCTGACGCTGCTTTATGTTTCTGTCTCTGTATCCTCAGAGTCCAGAGGACAGGTCACAGTGACTCAGCCTGCAGCAGTGAGCTCTGCTCCAGGAGGCTCCGTCACCATCTCATGCAGGATCAGTCAGAATGTTAACAATAATAACTATCTGCACTGGTACCAACAGAAAGACGGAGAAACTCCTAAACTGCTCATCTATGTTACTAGCAATCGAGCATCAGGGATTCCAGGTCGTTTTACAGGCAGTGGATCTGGATCTAGCTTCACTCTGACCATCAGTGGAGTCCAGACTGAAGATGCCGCAGTTTACTACTGTCAGAGTTATCACAGTCCGTATGTGTTCACACAGTGAAAAAGCATCGTACAAAAACCTCCCTCAGTCAGACTGAACAGAAACTGAACTGACAGCTGCAGCTGGAAGCTTCTGCAGAGACTGACACACTTCACTGAGGACACACACACACACTACTCAAAACTCAGTAAGAACTACAAAACAGTATTAACCCTAATATGAGAGCTACCCTCTTTTCCAAACTCATTTTTAGAAATACTTTTTGAAGCTCTCAGTTAAAGAGACACACATTTGGGCAGGTAGGCTTCAGAGCTTTATCAAAACCAAGCAGAGGACAAACCGGAGGTGATGGAGGATCAGAAGAAGTTGGGAGCTCAGATCCAGACTCTTCAGACTATTTGAGACTGAGGTGAATCCTGAAGACTAAACATAGTCCTTTCTGGAGTCCCTGAGCTCCCTTGTCTCGTAGGTTCCTCTGGATCTCTGCTGATGTGGACGTGCCAAAGGAAAAAAAGGTTCCATGGTAACAAAGACAGCAGCTGGAAGTAGTCTACCCTCTGTGATCTGCCATGTGAGCCGTCAGACCAGACTTCTGATCAAATTTTACCCCACACTCAGAGCAGCTGAAGGATTTCTCTCTCTTGTGTGGACTCTCATGTGTTTGATAAGATCTCTTTTCTGGAAACATCTTCTATCGCATTCAGGGCATCCATGTGGTTTCTCCCCCGTGTGAAGTATCATGTGTTCTTTCAGATATCCTTTACGGGCAAATCTTAGACCACAGTCATGGCAGCTGAAGGGTTTCTCCCCCGTGTGAATCGTCATGTGTGTGGTCAGATGGTTCTTCTGGGTAAAAGTTTTGGCACACTCTGAGCAGCTGAAGGGTTTCTCTCCTGTGTGGATTCTCATGTGAACAATCAGTTTGCTTTTTGCTGTGAATCTTTTCTCACACTCAGAGCAGCTGAAAGGTTTCTCTCCCATGTGACGTTCCATGTGAGTCTTCAGACCAGACTTGTGATCAAATGTTTCCCCACGCTCAGAGCAGCTGAGGGATTTCTCTCTTGTGTGGACTCTCATGTGTTTGGTGAGATTGCTTTTATGGAAAAATGTTCTATCGCATTCAGAGCATCCATGCGGATTCTCCCCCGTGTGAACTATCATGTGTTCTTTCAGACATCCTTTACGGGCAAATCTTAGACCACAGTCATGGCAGCTGAAGGGTTTCTCCCCCGTGTGAATCTTCATGTGTGAGGTCAGGTTGTACTTCTGGGCAAATGTTTTGGCACACACAGAGCAGCTGAAGGGTTTCTCTCTTGTGTGGACTCTCATGTGTTTGGCAAGATTTCTTTTATGAGAAAAAAATTTAGCACATTCAGGGCAATGTGGTTTCTCCCCAGTGTGAACTATCATGTGTTCTTTCAGAGATCCTTTATGGGCAAATCTTAGACCACAGTCATCGCAGCTGAAGGGTTTCTCTCTTGTGTGAATCGTCATGTGCGAGGTCAGGTTGAACTTCATGGTAAAAGTTTTGGCACACTCAGAGCAGCTGAAGGGTTTCTCTCCTGTGTGATGTTTCATGTGAGTCTTCAGACCAGACTTTCGGCTATATCTTTTCCCGCAGTCAGAGCAGCTGAAGGGTTTGTCTTTTGTGTGGTATCTCATGTGAACTGTCAGATCCCACTTTCGGCTGAATCTTTTGTCACACTGAAGGCAGCTGAACGGCAGCTCTTTTGTGTGAGGAGCTACTTCAGCTCTCAGACCAGACTTATGGATGAGCGTTTCACTACACTGAGAGCGGCTGTAGGGCTGTGTGTTATCTGTCATGTTTTCCAGAGACTTTAAACCTGGTTCATTTTCTACAGCCTCCTCCCAGTCATCGCTATCATCAGTCTCAGGTTCAGACGAGTCTTCCTGATCCAAGTTCTTGTCTTGTTCTGAGTCCTCTCCATCAGCGTTTGTTTTCATCTGATCAGTTTGTCCTGGAAGCTGTGAGGACTGAGGTTCCTCTTCATCATCTTCTTTCTTTACAGGGTCGGACATGAATGTAAACTTGATATCATCCTCCTTCAGTCCTTGAAGCTGCTCTCCTTCCTGACTGCTCCAGAGTTCCTCCTGTTCCTCTTTAATGTGCGGAGGCTTCTTGTCCTCCTGGTCCAGACTGGAGCTCCAGTCCTGCTGCTCCTCTTTTATGACTGCAGGAAACACTGAAGAAACAAAAAGAGACATTGATTAAAAAAAGAATGATTATTGATAGTTCAGTTTAGATGCTTTAATATCTAGAATACAGTATTAAAGCCTCGGGAAACATCAGTGGAATATTTAAAATGCATATAGAATATAAAAATATAATGTGTAATCAAGCTTCAACAAAAATCTGAGTGAAAATAAACATCCATAACTATAAAAAAAACTCTGTTAAAAAAACGCTTATTGTACAGGTCAGTGCATTTCTCAGGACTGTGTGGGCGTGGCCTAACTCTTTGATTGACAGGTCAAGAGAGAGTTCACAGCCTGCATGTTTGAGCCGTCTGACTCTGAATCTAAAGACATCAAAACTCCAGAGTCTGAACATTATTCATTTACAATGGTCTCTGAGTGCTGAGTCAAAAAATACTTCAGGATCAGGACTTCTATCATTTATTAATTTTATCACTCCGTAGTCTCCGGGGCAACAGGACCATGGGACGCCCGGAGCAGAGGAGGCTGAAGTGTAGTATGTGTACACAGAGGAGCTCGGCTCTGTGTGTCAGACGGAGCTGTTTGTCCAAACTCTGAGCTGTTTGGGGAAAGTTAGCGAACCGGTCCTGATGAAAGTTAGTGAACCGGTCCTGGGGATAGTTAGTGAACCGGTCCTGGGGATAGTTAGCGAACCGGTTCTGGGGAAAGTTAGTGAACCGGTCCTGGGGAAAGTTAGTGAACCGGTTCTGGGGAAAGTTAGTGAACCGGTCCTGGGGAAAGTTAGCGAACCGGTCCTGGGGAAAGTTAGTGAACCGGTCCTGGGGAAAGTTAGTGAACCGGTCCTGGGGAAAGTTAGTGAACCGGTCCTGGAGAAAGTTAGTGAACCGGTCCTGGGGAAAGTAAGTTAACCGGTCCTGGAGAAAGTTAGTGAACCGGTCCTGGGGAAAGTTAGTGAACCGGTCCTGGGGAAAGTTAGTGAACCGGTCCTGGGGAAAGTTAGTGAACCGGTCCTGGGGAAAGTTAGTGAACCGGTCCTGGAGAAAGTTAGTGAACTGGTCCTGGGGAAAGTTAGTGAACCAGTCCTGATGAAAGTTAGTGAACCGGTCCTGGGGATAGTTAGTGAACCGGTCCTGGGGATAGTTAGTGAACCGGTCCTGGGGATAGTTAGTGAACCGGTCCTGGGGATAGTTAGTTAACCGGTCCTGGGGAAAGTTAGTTAACCGGTCCTGGGGAAAGTTAGTGAACCGGTCCTGGGGAAAGTTAGTGAACCGGTCCTGGGGAAAGTTAGTGAACCGGTCCTGGGGAAAGTTAGTGAACCAGTCCTGGGGAAAGTAAGTTAACCGGTCCTGGAGAAAGTTAGTGAACCGGTCCTGGGGAAAGTTAGTGAACCGGTCCTGGGGAAAGTTAATGAACCGGTCCTGGGGAAAGTTAGTGAACCGGTCCTGGGGAAAGTTAGTGAACCGGTCCTGGAGAAAGTTAGTGAACCAGTCCTGATGAAAGTTAGTGAACCGGTCCTGGGGATAGTTAGTGAACCGGTCCTGGGGATAGTTAGTGAACCGGTCCTGGGGATAGTTAGTGAACCGGTCCTGGGGATAGTTAGTTAACCGGTCCTGGGGATAGTTAGTTAACCGGTCCTGGGGAAAGTTAGTAAACCGGTCCTGGGGAAAGTTAGTGAACCGGTCCTGGGGAAAGTTAGTGAACCGGTCCTGGGGAAAGTAAGTTAACCGGTCCTGGAGAAAGTTAGTGAACCGGTCCTGGGGAAAGTTAGTGAACCGGTCCTGGGGAAAGTTAATGAACCGGTCCTGGGGAAAGTTAGTGAACCGGTCCTGGGGAAAGTTAGTGAACCGGTCCTGGAGAAAGTTAGTGAACTGGTCCTGGGGAAAGTTAGTGAACCAGTCCTGATGAAAGTTAGTGAACCAGTCCTGGGGATAGTTAGTGAACCGGTCCTGGGGATAGTTAGTGAACCGGTCCTGGGGATAGTTAGTGAACCGGTCCTGGGGATAGTTAGTGAACCGGTCCTGGGGATAGTTAGTGAACCGGTCCTGGGGAAAGTTAGTGAACCGGTCCTGGGGAAAGTTAGTGAAACGGTCCTGGGGAAAGTTAGTGAACCGGTCCTGGGGAAAGTTAGTGAAACGGTCCTGGGGAAAGTTAGTGAACCGGTCCTGGGGAAAGTTAGTGAACCGGTCCTGGGGAAAGTTAGTGAACCGGTCCTGGGGAAAGTTAGTGAACCGGTCCTGGGGAAAGTTATTGAACCAGTCCTGATGAAAGTTAGTGAACCGGTCCTGGGGAAAGTTAGTGAAACGGTCCTGGGGAAAGTTAGTGAACCGGTCCTGGGGAAAGTTAGTGAACCGGTCCTGGGGAAAGTTAGTGAACCGGTCCTGGGGAAAGTTAGTGAACCGGTCCTGAGGGAAGTGAGAGGAGCATGTGTGGGACTGCTTTAGCCATCCGGCCGCGGCTCGACTCAACCGTGTCCAAAGGTTTCCCCAAATCCACCTCAGTGAGGAAAATAGAAGAATGACAACAAGCTGTCCTCTTCAGCGGTGGATGTGCAGACAGGGACACACGAGCACAGCGGTGCAAAGAGCAGAGAGACAGATATACAGACAGATTACAGGCAGGACGTGATTAGCAAACAAGCTAACAGCTAAGACAGCACTGAGGGGATCTTAGTGTAGTTGTTTGGAAAGAGTCTTCTGGCGCTTTATAAATAAAGGTTGAAATGCTATCTCAGCAGGAGCTAGCTGAGCTAACACGACAGATAAAGACTCAGCTCCCTGAAACAACAAACAGGTCTCCAGCCTCAGACAGGACGCGTACCTGCTCTCTGCAGCTTTATGTCAGGTGTTAGAATCACTCTGTTCAGCTGGATCTGTCGGTGGAGCTCTTCAGTGTAACGCCAGAGAAGCTCCACACATTGATCTCCAACATCCCAGACCTATGTAACAGGTGTGGGGATGTTAAAGGTACATTTTACCATTGTGTATGGAAATGTCAAAAGATGAAAGAATTTTGGGATGGAGTCGGACATGTAATGCAGGTGTTTTTATCTTTTTTCAGTTAGTTGTAGAACCCAAGTTTTTCCTTCTTGGGAACTACCCAAAAGGACTAATACATTTCTTGGTATTATAAGAAGGATTAGTCATCTCCTTACCACAAACTGTCCTTACTATTTATTACACTCTAATTTATCCATATCTTTCATATTGTAATATAGTTTGGGCTATTACTTTTCCTGCGACTCTCCATAAAATTGTGCACCTTGTGGCATCACAAGGGGACAGGTTGTGGATGGGTGCTACATAGGGTGCATCTCAAAGCTCTAAACTGAAGTCTCCTCGCTCCTCGGTCGAACCGGAAGTACTTACTGACGCACCATTTTAACTTGCGTCCCAAAGCTCTTAACGCTGCTGGAGGAGAGAGGAGCGAGGAGCGAGGAGACTGATCCGAGGAGGGATAATCGAGGAAACACGAGAGCAGACTTAGCGGAAGTCTTTTCTCTGACAGACACGCCCCCTTATCGAATATCTCTCACTGATTGGACGCTGCAGGGGCTCGGACTTAACCGAAACTTAACATCAGCTGAGTTTAATATCAGAGAAAAGACTGACCTTAAAACAGTCACTAAGGGTGCCCTGAAACAGACCTTAAAACAGTCACTAAGGGTGCCCTGAAACAGACTTAAAACAGTCTCTAAGGGTGCCCTGAAACAGACCTACAAACAGTCACTAAGGGTGCCCTGAAACAGACTTAAAACAGTCACTAAGGGTGCCCTGAAACAGACCTTAAAACAGTCACTAAGGGTGCCCTGAAACAGACCTTAAAACAGTCACTAAGGGTGCCCTGAAACAGACTTAAAACAGTCATTAAGGGTGCCCTGAAACAGACCTAAAAACAGTCACTAAGGGTGCCATGAAACAGACCTTAAAACAGTCACTAAGGGTGCCCTGAAACAGACCTAAAAACAGCCACTAAGGGTGCCCTGAAACAGACCTTAAAACAGTCACTAAGGGTGCCCTGAAACAGACCTTAAAACAGTCACTAAGGGTGCCCTGAAACAGACTTAAAACAGTCACTAAGGGTGCCCTGAAACAGACTTAAAACAGTCACTAAGGGTGCCCTGAAACATACCTAAAAACAGCCACTAAGGGTGCCCTGAAACAGACCTTAAAACAATCATTAAGGGTGCCCTGAAACAGACCTAAAAACAGCCACTAAGGGTGCCCTGAAACAGACCTTAAAACAGTCTCTAAGGGTGCCCTGAAACAGACTTAAAACAGTTACTAAGGGTGCCCTGAAACAGACTTAAAACAGTCACTAAGGGTGCCCTGAAACATACCTAAAAACAGCCACTAAGGGTGCCCTGAAACAGACCTTAAAACAGTCACTAAGGGTGCCCTGAAACAGACTTAAAACAGTCACTAAGGGTGCCCTGAAACAGACTTAAAACAGTCACTAAGGGTGCCCTGAAACAGACTTAAAACAGTCACTAAGGGTGCCCTGAAACAGTCCTTAAAACAGTCTCTAAGGGTGCCCTGAAACAGACCTTAAAACAGTCACTAAGGGTGCCCTGAAACAGACTTAAAACAGTCTCTAAGGCTGCCCTGAAACAGACCTACAAACAGTCACTAAGGGTGCCCTGAAACAGACTTAAAACAGTCACTAAGGGTGCCCTGAAACAGACCTTAAAACAGTCACTAAGGGTGCCCTGAAACAGACTTAAAACAGTTACTAAGGGTGCCCTGAAACAGTCCTTTAAACAGTCTCTAAGGGTGCCCTGAAACAGACTTAAAACAGTCACTAAGGGTGCCCTGAAACAGACCTTAAAACAGTCACTAAGGGTGCCCTGAAACAGACCTTAAAACAGTCACTAAGGGTGCCCTGAAACATACCTAAAAACAGCCACTAAGGGTGCCCTGAAACAGACCTTAAAACAGTCACTAAGGGTGCCCTGAAACAGACCTTATAACAGTCACTAAGGGTGCCCTGAAACAGACCTTATAACAGTCACTAAGGGTGCCCTGAAACAGACCTTAAAACAGTTTTATAACAGACTTTAAGTTGAACTGGACTAATTTTTGACTACTTTTAAAAGGAACTATTTTCTCCTCCGGGATGCTTTAAGTTACCTTTTGAGACCTTGTTTGAAGAATTACCTGAGTTACCTTCTTGTTTTGTGTGATTACACCTGTGGTTGAATAAACCCCTCCTTTTGTTGAACCTGACCTGAGACTGTTTTGGAGTGATTTTACACTTTCCCACCTTGTACCGCCCTAGAAACCTCTCATGATGTCACAACCTTCAGAAACGTTTTGTTAGGATGGAAACTCGATCGAAGCCACACGTCTCATCTGCTCCTTTGTTTCAGAAACCCCAGCTTCTTAATATCTATAACATCAATATCTCTCAAATCTGTGTTTTTTTCTGTATAAAATACAACATGAAGGGAATATCCCTGATCATTTCAAGTCTTACTTCAAATTAAATTCACAGGTCCACTCTTATTCAACTCGTCAAACTTTATTTCTTCATCCTCCTAAATGTTTTACTTGTAGAAGTCAATTCTCGATACATTTCAGGGGCAGCAAATTCTGGAATATTTATTCCCATGTAGCGAAAAACGGTTTATCTTTAAAATGTTATAAAAGATGCTTGAAAAATCTTTTAACTACTGTTACTTAATTATACACATCATGCTCAACCACATACTCATAGAGTAGGTGTCCATACACATCATATTCAGATTTTGTACATTTGAATTCTGTTGATAATAACATTTTTAGAAATACTTTTTGAAGCTCTCAGTTAAAGAGACACACGTGTGGGCAGAGCTTTATCAAAACCAAGCAGAGGACAAACCGGAGGTGATGGATGATCAGAAGAAGCTGGGAGCTCAGATCCAGAGAGACTCTTCAGACCATTTGAGACTGAGGTGAATCCTGAAAACTAAACATAGTCCTTTTTTCCGTTCCCTTGTCTCGTAGGTTCCTCTGGATCTCTGCTGCTGTGGACGTGCCAGACTTCAGCTGCTACAACTACTACTATCCGTCTCTCCACTATCGTCTCTCTCTCTCTCTTCATCTCCCTCTATCCCTCTCTCCAACTCGGTCTCAGCAGATGTGTGTCTAACATGAGTCTGGTCCTGCTGGAGGTTTCTGCCTGTTAAAGGAAGTTTGTCCTTGCCAGTCTGTAAGATGGGACTGGATCTAATCCTGTCTTGATGTTGGGTCTTTGTTGATAATAGAACATAGAGTACGGTCTAGACCTGCTCTGTTGGAAAGAGTCTGAGGATAACATTTGTTGTGATTTGGCGCTCATGTGAAGTCTTATGTGTTCTCTCTGTGTTCCCTCACGGCTGAATCTTCTGCCACACTCAGAGCAGCAAACTGGTTTCTCTTTAAATGAACGGTCATATGTTGGGTCAATTCAACTTATTTTTTTGTCAAAGGACAAAAAAGCTCCATGGTGACAAAGACAGCAGCTGGAAGTAGTCTACCCTCTGTTATGTTCCATGTGAGCCGTCGGACCAGACTTCTGATCAAATTTTACCCCACACTCAGAGCAGCTGAAGGATTTGTCTCTTGTGTGGACTCTCATGTGTATGGTAAGAGCTCTTTTATGAGAAAATAATATTCTGCATTCAGGGCATCCATGTGGTTTCTCCCCAGTGTGAACTATCATGTGTCTTTTCAGACATCCTTTACGGGCAAATCTTAGACCACAGTCATGGCAGCTGAAGGGTTTCTCCCCCGTGTGAATCTTCATGTGCGAGGTCAGGCTGAACTTCTGGGTAAAAGTTTTGGCACACTCAGAGCAGCTGAAGGGTTTCTCTCCTGTGTGATGTTCCATGTGAGTCTTCAGACCAGACTTGTGATCAAATTTTACCCCACACTCAGAGCAGCTGAAAGATTTGTCTCTTGTGTGGACTCTCATGTGTATGGTAAGAGCTCTTTTATGAGAAAATAATATTCTGCATTCAGGGCATCCATGTGGTTTCTCCCCAGTGTGAACTATCATGTGTCCTTTCAGACATCCTTTACGGGCAAATCTTAGACCACAGTCATGGCAGCTGAAGGGTTTCTCCCCCGTGTGAATCTTCATGTGTGTGGTCAGGTTATTCTTCTTGGTAAATGTTTTGGCACACTCAGAGCAGCTGAAGAATTTGTCTCTTGTGTGGACTTTCATGTGTTGGGTAAGAGCTATTTTATGAGAAAATAATCTACCGCATTCAGGGCATCCATGTGGTTTCTCCCCAGTGTGAACTATCATGTGTTTTTCCAGACATGCTTTATGGGCAAATCTTAGACCACAGTCAGAGCAGCTGAAGGGTTTCTCCCCCGTGTGAATCTTCATGTGCATGGTCAGGCTGTGCTTCTGGGTAAAAGTTTTGGCACACTCAGAGCATCTGAAGGGTTTCTCTCCCGTGTGGACTCTCATGTGAACTGTCAGTTGTTTTTTTTCTGTGAATCTTTTCTCACACTCAGAGCAGCTGAAGGGTTTCTCTCCCATGTGGTATCTTGTGTGAACTGCCAGATCCCACTTTCGTCTGAATCTTTTATCACACTGAAGGCAGCTGAACGGCAGCTCTTTTGTGTGAGGAGCTATTTCAGCCGTGAGACCAGACTTATGGATGAGCGTTTCACTACACTGAGAGCGGCTGTAGGGCTGTGTGTTATCTGTCATGTTTTCCAGAGACTTTAAACCTGGTGGATTTTCTACGGCCTTCTCCCAGTCATCGCTGTCATCAGTCTCAGGTTCAGACGAGTCTTCCTGATCTGACTTCCTGTCTTGTTCTGAGTCCTCTCCATCAGCGTCTGTTTTCATCTGATCAGTTTGTCCTGGAAGCTGTGAGGACTGAGGTTCCTCTTCATCATCTTCTTTCTTTACAGGGTCGGACATGAATGTAAACTTGATATCATCCTCCTTCAGTCCTTGAAGCTGCTCTCCTTCATGACTGCTCCAGAGTTCCTCCTGTTCCTCTTTAATGTGCGGAGGCTTCTTGTCCTCCTGATGCAGACTGTAGCTCCAGTCCTGCTGCTCCTCTTTTATGACTGCCAGCGGCTGGAAGTCTGCAAGAAACACTGAAGAAACAAAAAGAGACATTGATTTATAAAAGAATGATTATTGATAGTTCGGTTTAGATGCTTTAATATCTAGAATACAGTTTAACATTTGGGGGTCAATCTGCTCGATGTCACAAGGAGACACGGCCACATAGAGCTGAGCGCCGTCAGCTAGTGGTGCACGGCATATGCGGTAGACGGTATACATGATATAAATCTGGCCTACGGTAGAGATTTGGACTCGACCAACCAATCGCCATAACACTTGTTGATGACATCACCGCAACCGCCTCTATATTTTATAGACAGAATTAAAATATGCAAAATCAATACTGCGACTTCAAGAGTGATAACACCTTGTTGTAGTGAGTCAGAGCAATTCCATAGAGAGCCACTTTGCATCAGCAGCACCATGCTCCAGTGCTCTGGGAGAGTTTATAGTCCTGAGAGGTGAACATTGGAGGACTGACAGCTGTCCTTCATCACAACAGAAGCCACAGAAATCCTCCTCCTCCTCCTCATCAAAAACATGACTCTGATCTGCGTCCTCATCTGGACTCTCCTCTGCTGCTGCTTCACAGGTAAAGTCCAGAGAATCAAACTCCTCTCCTCTATGAACATCCGTCCCTCTGAAATGAAGCCCACAAAACCCTGACGCTGCTTTATGTTTCTGTCTCTGTATCCTCAGAGTCCAGAGGACAGATCACAGTGACTCAGCCTGCAGCAGTGAGCTCTGCTCCGGGAGGCTCCGTCACCATCTCATGCAGGACCAGTCACAATGTCCGCTTTTGGAGCAACTACCATTTCTTGGCCTGGCATCAACAGAAAAATGAAGGAACTCCCAAAATGCTCATTTACTTTGCGAACAGTAGAGTGTCAGGGACTCCAGGTCGTTTTACAGGCAGTGGATCACACTCTGACTTCACTCTGACCATCAGTGGAGTCCAGACTGAAGATGCTGCAGTTTACTACTGTCATGGTGCATTCACTGTAAATAGCCAGTACATGTACACACAGTGAAAAAGCGTCGTACAAAAACCTCCCTCAGTCAGACTGAACAGAAACTGAACTGACAGCTGCAGCTGGAAGCTTCTGCAGAGACTGACACACTTCACTGAGGACACACACACACACACACACACACTGAAACATCAGTGGCTTAATTTGATAAGGAATTAAATTATAATTTCAGGCCTATTCTGTTTAATGTCACAACTTTTAATCTGCATCTTTGCAGACGACAACCTCTTATTCAGCAGAATCAGAACACCTCACTGTCACTGTAATCTCTGCATACAACAAAAACAGGGGTGCACCTCTACTGCTGCAAAAACACTCAGTGGCCTTCAGAATAAAAGAAGAGCTTTCCTTGTCCTCTCTCAAAATGTTCAGATGAGGCACAGAAGAAAAGCTGGTTTTATGTTTTCATTAACCTGTGAAGTCTTAAAAGTACAGTCATTCATACAATAGCAATGATTCCTGCACAATACTAACTTGCTCCCCTAACTGAACACTGAAGCAGCAGTTGGCAATTAAATGTCCAAACGTCAGACGGCCTTCAAAAGTGAACCTTATGTTCAATCATCATCAATCAATCAATCTTTATTTGTATAGCGCCAAATCACAACAAACGTTATCTCAAGACGCTTTTACAAACATAGGAGGTCTAGACCACTCTATGTCAAATTATGAGCAGAGACCCAACACCAAGACAGGGTAAGACTCAGTCTGACCCCACCTTAATCCACCATGAGCATTGCACATCGCAGTATTTAGCTAGTTACAGTGGTGAGGAAAAACTTCCTTTTAACAGGCAGAAACCTCAGGCAGAACCAGACTCATGTTAGACAGACATCATGCCTCGACTGAGTTGGGTCTGGAAAGACAGATAGAGGGGAGTAAGAGAGAGAGGTGATAGTGATGAGACGAGTCGTAGAAGCTGTTGCCGCTGGAGTCCAGCACGTCCGTATCAGCTGGAGTCCAGATCGTCCACAGCAGGAGGACGTCAACGGCAGCTCAGAGGAATCTACGAGACAATGGAGCTCAGGGACTCCAGAAAGGTCTATGGTTAGTAACTTTAATGGGACAGGCAGAGTTAAAGTAAGTGATGAAGGGGTTGGGGGGAAGAAGGTGAGCTAGGATCCCAGTGTGTCAGTGTGCCAGTTCCCCCGGCAGTCTAGGCCTATAGCAGCATGACAAAAGCTGGTCCAAGCCTGATCCAGCTCTAACTATAAGCTTTATCAAAAAGGAAAGTTTTAAGTCTACTCTTAAAAGTGGAGAGGGTGTCTGCCTCCCGGACCCTGACTGGTAGATGATTCCAAAGGAGAGGGGCCTGTTCAATTTTAAAACATGGTATTCAGAGAGTCACTGGACAGAGACAAACATGACTTAACCTAAGCTGTCAAGAGAAGGGAGGAGAGTCCAATTCACTGCCTGACCAAAATAAACAGTCCATTTCTAAAGCTAATGTGCCACCTACTGGTGGACTTGGGGAATTCAGAACACTGATAGAGAAATTATCTACTCAGACCGAAACTGTTTTTTGAGCAAGGCTGTTTATTTCTGCTGTAAAGATCGTCTTCTTTGAATGGGTGTGTATGTGGTTTCTGGTGTTTCTGCAGTCAGCCTCTAGTGGACACTTGATGAACTGCAGTTTTTAACACTTCTGCAGCTTCATATTTTAAAGGTGACATATCATGCAAAATTGGCTTTTTAATGGTTCCCTTCCTGAAATATGTGTCCCTGTCTACAAACCCCCTGAAAAGTAAAATAATCCATTCTGCCTCTGTTCTGATTTCTCCACCTTTCTGTAAATGTGTGCTGAAACCAGCCGTTTCAGTTTTCAGTGTTTTTCATACGTCACAACGCCATCCGGTCTGTAACAGGAAGTCAGAGCTCGGAGCTTGTTCAGCCCATAGACTGTATAAAATACAACTCAACCCCTCCTCCGTTTTTCATTCCCTGCACACGTGTGCTAACAAGGAGCTTAGGAGGGAGGCATGCTAGCTGTAGGCTGTCTTAATAAACACAAAGGTCGGTTTGACTCCCCACGTCTGCAGATTTGGAGACCTAGTGGATGATTTTTATTTTTCATGGAAAAGTGCAAGCGCTAGTTAGCATAGCCACATAGCTACATGTTGGTAGCTGTGTACCAAGACGCACGTCGACATGCTGACAAATAAAACAACAAGAAACACTAAATCTGTGACCAATGGTTCAGAAAGGTCCTGCTGCAGGACATTAGATCAACGTGCTGGAGAGCCGAGGCCACACCCACTTCCTGAGGGGGCGTGGTCAGAGAGCTCATTCTCATTTAAAGGCACAGACACAGAAAACAGCCTGTTCTGAGCAGGGCTGAAAAAGAGGGGTTTACAGGCAGACCAGAATCTGATTTCAAAGTGTTTTTATGAGCAGAAACTTTAAAGACATGTTTTGGGGACCTCTTAGACCAATATATGTTGATGAAAAAGAGCAGAATATGTCACCTTTAAGACCCGGGGGTTGAGTGAGCATTTTAATGTGGTATAGGCGGACTTAAATGGATGATGTACATAATAGTAATAGTTTGAGCAATTTGATCAAAATAAAAAAGTTCACATTTTTATGTTGCAAATTCCAACTATTTGGATCATAGGACCTAAAAGCAGATCTTAACTCTGTGCGAAGAGGTCATAATAACAGTGATAATAATAACACGTGCAAACACGCTGTGCGCATGTGCAATCGTGTACTAAACATCCAGCATGAGAAAGAGAACTAACCTGCTCTCTGTGGGTTTAGTGCTGCTGTTGATTTCACATCCAGCAGACTTCCTTGGTGGAGGATTTCCTCCTCGTGTCGAGGCTGGAGTCCGGATACATCTCTAGGATCATGAATCCCGGACTGTTCCATAGTTCTTAGAGTCAAAGAAGGAAAAGTTCTGCCTTCCCTCCTGCAGGATACAAACTTTGCCAAACGTGCTGGCTGTGCAGAACAGCTGCTTCTTCTTCCCGGGTTTTCAGAGGTGGTTCTTCTTCTCTGGATTGAATGGCGGATTGCAACCCAATTTAAAAAAGGAGCATACCGCCACCTACTGCACCGGAGTGTGTCACTTCAGGGTGTTGCACTTCCGGTAGCATTCTACACATCATGCAAACATGAAAACAAATAACCAAACAATAAACAAAAAATTAAGCAACTAAGTAATGCATGTATTCAATAGTAAAAAAATTAAATAACTAATAATAATAATAATAATAATAATAATAATGATAATAGAAAACAATAATATAATACAATAATACAATAACATTATTAATGCTACTACAACTACTACTACTATTACTATTACTACTACTACTACTACTACTACTACTACTACTACTACTACTACTAATAATAATAATAATAATAACAACAACAACAACAATAATAATAATGATAAATACAATTAAAATGTACAAATAAATCACAAAAAAATATTTTAAAAAAGCCAATAACTGATCAAAACTAGAATGGTTGCATTTCCTGAAAGCAAATGCGTTGAAATGCTGAAGCTGAAGGCTGAAAGCTGTTAAACACAGCTGAACATGGAAGAGCAGTAGAAGTGGTTGAAGTAGAAGGAGTGGAAAAAGTAGGAGTGGAAAAAGTAGAAGTTGGAGAAGTGGAAGGAGTGGAAAAAATAAAGGAAGTGGAAAAAGTATAAGTGGAAGACGTTGCAGGAGTGGAAAAAGTTGGAGTGGAAAAACTAGAAGTGGTCTGTGTCTCTCTCTCTGTGTGTGTGTGTGTGTGTGTGTGTGTGTGTGTGTGTGTGTGTGTGTGTGTGTGTGTGTGTGTGTGTGTGTGTGTTGCCATTGTGATAGGACCAGCTGTGTAACTGCTGTGTGACAGTTGATTAAGAATGGGATTCATGTGACTGGTTCTAGGTACACTAAGCCTCCATTGAGTTCCACCTGACTGTGTCCCTCTGTAGCGGTGTTATCCTAAAGAAATGACGTGAAACTATAAGACAAATAACTCAATTTTGAATCATTTCAAAAAAAGAAAATTTAAGATAAAATTGGAGTTTTGGTCATTACATAATAAAAACAGCATTCAAAGTCATCTTGAGGCTTTTATTATAATTCTTATGATCAATGATTCAAAACATGTTAGATCACAGGTCAAGTGGCTCATAAGTTTTTAATAATACTCACTGTTTTAGGGTTTTATTGTTGAACATCTTTAGAAAGTAGAATCGTCTTTAATTTGGGGTTTAGTGATTAAATGCACTATCCATGGATGAATCCAATTATCTCAATGCTGCAGAGATTTGTTTTATTCAATGTGTCTAGTTTATTATAATTTTCAGTTAACACTGTTTACAAGTTGCAATCCTCAAAATCTAAATATTAGTCTTGAAAAGAGGAGTCCTCTTATATTAGGGTTAATACGTTATGGTAGTGCTCACTGAGTTTTGGAGCGGTGTGTGTGTGTGTGTGTGTGTGTGTGTGTGTGTGTGTGTGTGTGTGTGTGTGTGTGTGTGTGTGTGTGTGTGTGTGTGTCTTCACTGAAGTGTGTCAGTCTCTGCAGAAGCTTCCAGCTGCAGCTGTCAGTTCAGTTTCTGTTCAGTCTGACTGAGGGAGGTTTTTGTACGACGCTTTTTCACTGTGTGAACGCCTCATAGCTGTTAGCATCATGTACTCCTTCACAGTAGTAAACTGCAGCATCTTCAGTCTGGACTCCACTGATGGTCAGAGTGAAGTCAGAGTTTGATCCACTGCCTGTAAAACGATCTGGAATACCTGATGCTCGAGTGCTAGCACCATAAATGAGCAGTTTAGGAGTTTCTCCATCTTTCTGTTGGTACCAGTGCAGATAGCTATTACTGTAAACATTGTGACTGGTCCTGCATGAGATGGTGACGGTGCCTCCCGGAGCAGAGCTCACTGCTGCAGGCTGAGTCACTGTGACCTGTATTAAGGCCTCTGAGGATACAGAGACAGAAACATAAAGCAGCATCAGGGTTTTGTGGGCTTCATTTCAGAGGGACGGATGTTCATAGAGGAGAGGAGTTTGATTCTCTGGACTTTACCTGTGAAGCAGCAGCAGAGGAGAGTCCAGATGAGGACGCAGATCAGAGTCATGTTTTTGATGAGGAGGAGGAGGATTTCTGTGGCTTCTGTTGTGATGAAGGACAGCTGTCAGTCATCCAGTGTTCAACTCTCAGGACTATAAACTCTCCCAGAGCACTGGAGCATGGTGCTGCTGATGCAAAGTGGCTCTCTATGGAAATGCTCTGACTCACTCCAACAGGGATTTAGATCATGCTAATGATGATGTTAACAAAGGATCAATAAATGAATCACTCAACTGTTGAAATAAAGTTCAGTCATTTAAAGTCATGCTTCTATTTACAGAGACTTCTTCATATGGGGTGTCATTTGTAAAGTTGTGCACACTGAAAATAACCGCAGCAATTTTCCACTCCATAACTCAATAAAAATGTTGTGGGAATTTTCAAAAGTAATTTTTTTATCACATTTAGGAGCTAAATATTTAGGACCGCAGAGCAACATTTAACATTTAGATTCAACTTTTAACATTTATATTTCTATTCAATATTTACCTTTAACATATATATTTAGCATTCAACTTTTAACATCTCGATTTACAAATCGACATTGAGATTTATTTTTTAACATTTATTATTGTTTTTGACATTTAGATTTAACATTTAGTATTTAGATTATTATTTAACATTTATATTTATATTCAACATTAATATTTAGCATTCAGCATTTAACATTTTGATTTTACAAACCTACATTTAGATTGAACTATCAACATTTATATATATATATTTAACATTTTATATTTCTATTTAATATTTATATTAAAGTTAATGTTACCCAGGTTAACAACAGCTTTCAGTCTTGATGCATTTGTTGGGTAGTTGAGTGATTTATGAAAACTTATACTCTGTTTTATGTTTTCATTAATGTTCAAACATGTGTCGTGTGTTTGGAGAGAAAGGGTGTGTGTGTGTGTGTGTGTGTGTGTGTGTGTGTGTGTGTGTGTGTGTGTGTGTGTGTGTGTGTGTGTGAGTGTGTACTCAGTGAAGTGTGTCAGTCTCTGCAGAAGCTTCCAGCTGCAGCTGTCAGTTCAGTTTCTGTTCAGTCTGACTGAGGGAGGTTTTTGTACGACGCTTTTTCACTGTGTGCGTGTTTCATAGATGCTTGAATCATGTGCACTCTGACAGTAGTAAACTGCAGCATCTTCAGTCTGGACTCCACTGATGGTCAGAGTGAAGTCAGAGTTTGATCCACTGCCTGTAAAACGATCTGGAATACCTGATGCTCGAGTGCTAGCACCATAAATGAGCAGTTTAGGAGTTTCTCCATCTTTCTGTTGGTACCAGCTCAGATAGATATTATTGTAAACACTGTGACTGGTCCTGCATGAGATGGTGACAGAGCCTCCCTGAGCAGAGCTCACTGCTGCAGGCTGAGTCACTGTGACCTGTATTAAGGCCTCTGAGGATACAGAGACAGAAACATAAAGCAGCGTCAGGGTTTTGTGGGCTTCATTTCAGAGGGACGGATGTTCATAGAGGAGAGGAGTTTGATTCTCTGGACTTTACCTGTGAAGCAGCAGCAGAGGAGAGTCCAGATGAGGACGCAGATCAGAGTCATGTTTTTGATGAGGAGGAGGAGGATTTCTGTGGCTTCTGTTGTGATGAAGGACAGCTGTCAGTCATCCAGTGTTCAACTCTCAGGACTATAAACTCTCCCAGAGCACTGGAGCATGGTGCTGCTGATGCAAAGCGGCTCTCTATGGAAATGCTCTGAGTCACAGTTGCGGGCCCACATGTACTCCTGGATGGCCTTGTAGGGACCTGAAGTCCTTCCTCTTATCCAGCTCGGACTCTCTGAGATACTAGCCAAAATGAGACTGGTAGCTCAGAGGACAACCTGGACTTGAGTTCGGACGTAAATGATTATATTTGATGTACAGCACTTTGTGTTACAATGTCAGTGTATGAAAAGGGCTTTATAAATAAAGTCTGATTGATTGATTGATAATGATATGCAGATCAAACATAGGTAAGTGACAGAGTGAGGTTGTTATGAGACTTTATTTTTGTCTGACAAGTACATAGAATACAAAATATAGGAGGGGCTAATACTCTAACATTTTCAATACCTAGTGTCACACTAGCACTAATTTATTCATTCATTTGTATTGAGATGCAAAATTCAAGCTATGCGGCTTCATTAGAGCAAATTTTAACATGCAAAGTCAACTGACCTTATTGTTTGTATTAATAAGGTCTCTTTTGGGTTGTTTTCAGTTTCGCAAAGAACTCTGATTTCTTCAAAATATCAAAATTCAGTCTTCAAAAAGTCTTTATAAAGATGAGTGTGGAAAAGAGGGGTGGTCTCATATTAGGGTTAATGCAGTAATGTAGTGCTAACTGAGTTTTGAGTAGTTTGTGTGTGTGTTTGGTGAAGTGTGTCAGTCTCTGCAGAAGCTTCCAGCTGCAGCTGTCAGTTCAGTTTCTGTTCAGTCTGACTGAGGGAGGTTTTTGTACGACACTTTTTCACTGTGTGAACAGCTCATAGATGCTAGAATCATGTGTACTCTGACAGTAGTAAACTGCAGCATCTTCATTCTGGACTCCACTGATGGTCAGAGCAAAGTTTGAGTTTGATCCACTGCCTGTAAAACGATCTGGAATACCTGATGCTCGAGTGCTAGCCTTATAAATGAGCAGTTTAGGAGTTTCTCCATCTTTCTGTTGGTACCAGGCTAAGAAGTGGATGCTGTTATAAACATAAACACTGTGACTGGTCCTGCATGAGATGGTGACAGAGCCTCCCGGAGCAGAGATCACTGCTGCAGGCTGAGTCACAGTGACCTGTATTTTGGACTCTGAGGATACAGAGACAGAAACATAAAGCAGCGTCAGGGTTTTGTGGGCTTCATTTCAGAGGGACGGATGTTCATAGAGGAGAGGAGTTTGATTCTCTGGACTTTACCTGTGAAGCAGCAGCAGAGGAGAGTCCAGATGAGGACGCAGATCAGAGTCATGTTTTTGATGAAGAGGAGGATTTCTGTGGCTTCTGTTGTGATGAAGGACAGCTGTCAGTCATCCAGTGTTCAACTCTCAGGACTATAAACTCTCCCAGAGCACTGGAGCATGGTGCTGCTGATGCAAAGTGGCTCTCTATGGAAATGCTCTGACTCACTCTAACAGGGTCTTATTTTATGCTGATGATGATGTTAACAAAGGATCAATAAATGAATCACACAACTACTGAAATAAAGTTCAGTCATTTAGAGTCATGCTTCTATTTTGCATTGTGCACACTGACAATAACAGCAGCAATTCTCCACATTTAGCTCCAAAACATCATAAAAATGTAGTGTACATTTTTAAATATAAATATTAAATCTAAATCTAAATGTTGTGAATTTGTACAGGGTGCCTTTCATACCAAAATAAAAGCTTCATAAAGTGATACAGATATCCCAACCATAGTCTGTCATCCTGACTCCTTCGGGTTACTAGACGGACTGCCGGCCTTAAAAATGTTAGAAAGCCAGTTTTGGAGTCCATAAAGAGATTTCACAACGCTCAGAGACAGAACTGACCCAGACTAAGATCCAGACAAGCTGAGATGCTTTAAGTCTGGATCTTTTTTATGAAGCTTTTATTTTGGTATCTCATCTTTTCCAGTGTGTATTTCCAAAGAAGGTAATATTTAGGATCGCAGAGCAACATTTAACATTTATATTTAGATTCAGCATTTAAGTTTAAGATTTATATTTACCATTTAGATTACACATTTAACATTAATATTTATCTTAATTTGTTATAATATTTTACATGTATTTTATATAACTTATATTTATATTTAAAATTTAACATTTATTTATATATATTTAAGATGTAAACTTAACATTTAAATATAATATTTAACATTTATATTCATATTCATATTTGACTTTGATATTTACCATTTAGAATTAACATTTAACATCTTTATTTATTTTTAAAATTCATGTTTACCATTTATATTTAACATTAATTCTTAACATTTATATTAATATCTAATAATAAACATTCAACATTTAGATATATATTTAATATTTATGCTTAACATTTCAATTTAATATTTAACATTTATATTCATATCTAACATTAATACTGGCATTTAATATTTAGATTTAGATTTACCATTTTGATTTTACTGTGATTGTAATCTAAATATATTTTTTACAACGAAATTAAATATGAAGAAGATCATAAATATTCTTCTAATTGTGATAAAAATGTGACTTTTAAAATTTACATTATGATTTTATGACATTTTGGAGTTAAATGTTGAGAATTGTTGCTGATATTTTCAGTGTGCACAACCTTACAAACGGCGCCCCATATCTTCAGTCTTATTAATCGTGTGTTGAAGAAAATGGATTTCAAATGATTCTCAAATAAATAAATCTCTGAGAAAATGTTTCTTTTTGAAAATGTGTTGCAATGTTTGATTGTCTGCTCCCGTTTTCTCCTGAAGGTCTTTCAGGCAGAGACTCATTCAGGAGACTCTGTTTGTGTCAGAGTCAGAGAGCCGTGTCTCTCTACAGTCAGAGGTTTTTGTACGGCGGCTCAATGACTTTGTATCACTGTGGTACACGTTCGGTGGAGGAACCAGACTGGATGTTGGAAGTAAGTCAAATATTCACTCTTTTTTTAAATCAGTAACTTATTTTTGTTTCTCTTTTTTCACATTCAAGACTGATGGAAACAGATATTATCATTTCCTCTCATGTTGCATGTTTTAGAGGTGATGTGGACAAAGCTGAGGTGAAAGGATTTAGGTTTTTAAAGAAGTAACATAAAAGTGTAATAAAGCTTAAAGTGTACATCAGACCAGAATGATCATTTTTAAATACTTGACTTTCAGTCTCATGGTAGAGTTCAGTCTTGAAGTGATGGTAGGTTTAGTTCAGTCAGAGTCAGAGAGCCGTGTCTCTCTACAGTCAGAGGTTTTTGTACGGCGGCTCAATGACTTTGTATCACTGTGGCTCACGTTCGGTGGAGGAACCAGACTGGATGTTGGAAGTAAGTTTAAATTTCAACTCTTAATCTTTTAGAGACAGAATCGTTTAAATCCTCGTTGGTAACAGAACTTCTTCTTTAAATTTCGTCTCTTTAATCGTTGATTTTTTTCATCCTTGTTTCTGTGCCGTGGAGGTAAACTCAGGACAGCTGCACTGAACCTAGTTTGACTCAGTCTAGTCAGAAGTTGTTGAAAGTTAAAAAGCTTGAAGTTGATGAAAAAATGATTCTCTTTTCTTCTTTGTTCTAACATCATATTTTACACTGCAGTGAAAACTTTGAAGGATATTTCTCTCATTGAGGCGTTTGAAGAGTTTTTAATCTGATTATCATTTTGATTCACATGAAGCACGTTTGAGTTTTCGTCCCCTCTGAATAGTTCAACATGTTTTACAGAGGTTGAATGATTTGATGAGTTTCTATCAGATATTGAATTTGTAGTTTGATGTGTTTGAGCTGGTTCTGTATGATGAGTGTCTCTGTGCTGATATGCATGAGAGGCTTCTTAAAGGGAAGTGAAACAATGTGTGAGTGAGTGACTGGTGGAGCAGAAAAAACACCTGACACAAACTCCTTCAAGCAGAAGTTCAACTTTCAACATTAAAGCTGTCTCAGTGTCTGCTGTTTGATTGGAAGCTGTGGTCCCTGTCCTCTAAGCTGATTGGTGTCTCCTAGGTGATGTGCGTCCCACCCTGACGGTGCTGCCCCCCCTCCGATAAGGAACTGCTGCAGGGGACGGCCACGGTCATGTGCCTGGCCAACAAGGGCTACCCCTCAGGCTGGAGTCTGGCCTGGAAGATGGGCGGTGGCGGCAGCATCAGCAGCAGCTGGGAGGAGAGCAAGAGCCCCGGGGCGCTGCAGAAGGACGGCCTCTACAGCTGGAGCAGCACCCTGAGGCTCCCTGCAGACCAGTGGAGGAAGGTGGGATCTGTGACTTGTGAGGCCACCCAGGGCTCCCAGACTCTGGTCTCACAGTCCCTGAGCAGAGACCAGTGCTCCCAGTCCTGATCTGACTCACTGGGACCCTGATTCTGTTTGTTCTCTGTTCCTGCTCTCAGTCTAAACTCTCTGTCTCTGGTTCTCTCTTTCAATCATGACATGTTTCATGTTTCAACATTTCACTGTTTCTACTCATGCTGATGGATTCAATGTTTTAAAACAATAAAGATTTTATTATGTATATCATCAAAGTGGCGTGCATTTTCACTTCCTGTAAGTCCTTTCATGTGTTCAGAGCTTTAATCAAATGATGGAAATCTTTTAAAAAGAACAAGAAAAAGATGAACATGTTGATGTGTTTCTAAACAGCGTACAGAGTGTTTCATCTGAAAACATCAGGTCTCTCAGGATTAGAGAATAAACAGAGTATCATCGACATCAAGTCGTATAAAAACGTAAATCAAGATTTTATTCTGAATAATGTTGAAGAAAGAAAAAAAGAGTCAACACCAGAAATAGGAGGAGAGTGTAGTTATTGTGCTTTTTCATTGCTTCAATAATTCATCTTTGCAGGTTATAAATATAAAGAAAGTTAAACGAGCCTGAAACACGATCATTAAGAGTAAAGTTAATGTTACCCAGGTTAACAACAGCTTTCAGTCTTGATGCATTTGTTGGGTAGTTGAGTGATTTATAAAAACTTATACTCTGTTTTATGTTTTCATTATTGTTCCAACAGTTCAAACATGTGTGGAGAGGAAGGGTGTCTGTCTGTGTGTCTTCAGTGAAGTGTGTCAGTCTCTGCAGAAGCTTCCAGCTGCAGCTGTCAGTTCAGTTTCTGTTCAGTCTGACTGAGGGAGGTTTTTGTACGAGGCTTTTTCACTGTGTGAACAGCTCATAGCTGCTTTCATCAAATTCTCCCTTACAGTAGTAAACTGCAGCATCTTCAGTCTGGACTCCACTGATGGTCAGAGCAAAGTTTGAGTTTGATCCACTGCCTGTAAAACGACCTGGAATCCCTGATTCTCGAGTGCTAGCATAGTAAATGAGCAGTTTAGGAGTTTCTCCATCTTTCTGTTGGTACCAGGCTAAATAGCTGTCACCATCACTATCAACATAAACATTGTGACTGGTCCTGCATGAGATGGTGACGGAGCCTCCCGGAGCAGAGCTCACTGCTGCAGGCTGAGTCACTGTGACCTGTATTAAGGCCTCTGAGGATACAGAGACAGAAACATAAAGCAGCGTCAGGGTTTTGTGGGCTTCATTTCAGAGGGACGGATGTTCATAGAGGAGAGGAGTTTGATTCTCTGGACTTTACCTGTGAAGCAGCAGCAGAGGAGAGTCCAGATGAGGACGCAGATCAGAGTCATGTTTTTGATGAGGAGGAGGAGGAGGATTTCTGTGGCTTCTGTTGTGATGAAGGACAGCTGTCAGTCATCCAGTGTTCAACTCTCAGGACTATAAACTCTCCCAGAGCACTGGAGCATGGTGCTGCTGATGCAAAGTGGCTCTCTATGGAAATGTGCAGAGTCACTCTGACGACCTGACACAGAAGGGATGAAACACAGAGACTATATACACACTGGTTTACGAGTAATAGGACACAGGTGAGACCAACAAAGCACAGATGATGACAATCAACAAGGATGGAAAACAGACAAGTAAAACTAGACTTAAAACACTGGGAGACTATTTCTACAAAAATAAAAACAGGAAACACGATAGACAAGAAACACACACATGGATCACTAGGAAACCCACACAAGACAAAGATCACATAACCAATACAGAATATAAAACAGGGAAGAAACACAAAGACAATCTACAGAATAAAACCAGAAATCAGACAGAATACAACAAAGAAAATACAAAACAAAATCAACTCATGACATGTACAGTCTGATGGCCACAGGCAGAAATGACTTCCTGTGGCGTTCTGTGGTGCATTTAGGGAGGACCAGTCGTGCACTGAATGTGCTCCTGTGATTCACCAGCACATTGTAGAGAAGGTGGTGGATGTTGTCCATGATTGCATGGAGCTGTGACAGAGTCCTCCTCTCTGTCACCACTGTCAGAGAGTCAAGCTCCACCCGACAACATCACTGGCCTAATGGATGAGTTTATTTAGTCTGTTGGAATCCGCTCCCCTCAGCCTGCTGCCCCAGCACACCACAGCAAACAGGATAGCACTGATCCACCACAGACTCATAGAACATCCTCAGCATCGTCCTGCAGATGTTGAAGGACCTCAGCCTCCTCAGGAAGTAGAGGCGGCTTAGGCCCTTCTTGTAGACGGCTTCGGTGTTCCTGCCCCAGTCCTGATTTTTGTCCAAGTAAACCCCCAGGTACTTGTACTCCTCCACAATGTCCACATTGGCCCCCTAGATGGAAGCAGGGGTCACTGGTGTCTTGCCCCTCCTCAGATCCACAATCAGCTCCTTGGTCTTTGTCACACTGAGCTGGAAGTGGTTCTGCTCGCACCATGTGACAAAGTTGCCCACCACAGCCCTGTACTCGGCCTCCTCACCCTTCCTGATGCATCCAACCACAGCAGAGTCATCAGAGAACTTCTGAAGGGGGCAGGACTCTGTGTTGTAGTCGAAGTCCGTGGTGTAGAGGGTGAAGAGGACAGGAGACAGGACTGTCCCCCCTGTGGAGCCCTGGTGTTGCTGACCACTCTCTCTGACACACAGTGTTGTAGGCGTACATACTGAGGTCCGCCCGTCAGGTAGTCGACAATCCAGGACACGAGAGGAGCCTCCACCTGCATCGCTGTCAGCTTCACACTCAGTAGATCTGGCCTGATGGTGTCAAAAGCACTGAAGAAGTCCAAGAACATGACCCTCACAGTGCTCTCAGGCTGGTCCAGGTGAGCGTACGCATGGTTGAATAGGAAGGTGATGGCATCCTCAACTCTCAGGTGTGAGTGGTGAGGAGGAGAGGTAGCAAGGGAGGGCAGCGGAGAAGCTGGTGGCTGCTGGCAGGCAGCGGAGACAAGGAAGAGAAGAGCAGGAGCTGAAGACCAGATTCAGTTCAGATGAGGGCAGTCCACTGGGATTCACTTGATTTACTTGTATTTCTTCTAGTTTGGACTTCAGCTTAATTAAACAGGTCATATGAGATTGTTCAAATGTCTAATTGAGAAATCTTTAAAAAAGGAAGGGATTATTTATTGAAGTAACGCTGGGTTTATGGACATAATCAGTGAGAAATGAGGGTTTGTAAAGTATAACTGTACATCATCATACAAGAGGATTTTATGGTGGTGTGTGTTTCATGAGATACTGTGTGTGTCTTTAGTGAAGTGTGTCAGTCTCTGCAGAAGCTTCCAGCTGCAGCTGTCAGTTCAGTTTCTGTTCAGTCTGACTGAGGGAGGTTTTTGTACGATGCTTTTTCACAGTGTGCACACCCAGATGCTGTTGATGTTATGTGCACTCATACAGTGGTAAACTGCAGCATCTTCAGTCTGGACTCCACTAATGGTCAGAGTGAAGTCAGAGTGTGATCCACTGTTTGTAAAACGATCTGGAATCCCTGATACTCTATGATTTGGCCAGTTACTGAGCACTTTAGGGGATTCTCCATCTTTCTGTTGGTACCAGGCTAGTCGGTGATCACCAGAACTATCAACGTACACATTCTGACTGGTCCTGCATGAGATGGTGACGGAGCCTCCCGGATCAGAGCTCACTGCTGCAGGCTGAGTCACTGTGACCTGTCCTCTGGACTCTGAGGATACAGAGACAGAAACATAAAGCAGCGTCACGGTTTTGTGAGCTTCATTTCAGAGGGACGGATGTTCATAGAGGAGAGGAGTTTGATTCTCTGGACTTTACCTGTGAAGCAGCAGCAGAGGAGAGTCCAGATGAGGACGCAGATCAGAGTCATGTTTTTGATGAGGAGGAGGAGGAGGATTTCTGTGGCTTCTGTTGTGATGAAGGACAGCTGTCAGTCATCCAGTGTTCAACTCTCAGGACTATAAACTCTCCCAGAGCACTGGAGCATGGTGCTGCTGATGCAAAGTGGCTCTCTATGGAAATGCTCTGACTCACTCCAACAGGGATTTAGATCATGCTGATGATGATGTTAACAAAGGATCAATAAATGAATCACACAACTGCTGAAATAAAGTTCAGTCATTTAGAGTCATGCTTCTATTTACAGAGACTTCTTTATATGGGGTGTCGTTTGTAAAGATGTGCACACTGAAAATAAAAGCAGCAACTTTCCACACCATAACTCCATAAAAACGCACATGCAAAAATCTAAATGTTAAATGTTTAATCTAAATGTTGCACTAGGCTGCATTGTGAATAGTATGGGGCGCCATTAGTACCAAAATAAAAGCTTCATAAAGTGATACAGATATCCCAACCATAGTCTGTCATCCTGACTCCTTCGGGTTACTAGACGGACTGCCGGCCTTAAAAATGTTTGAAAGCCAGTTTTGGAGTCCATAAAGAGATTTCACAACGCTCAGAGACAGAACTGACCCAGACTAAGATCCAGACAAGCTGAGATGCTATAAGTCTGGATCTTTTTTATGAAGCTTGTATTTTAATATTTCTGCTTTTCCACCGTGAATTTGCATATGAGCTAAATATTTAGGATCTAAGAACAACATTTAACATTAAGATTTAACATTCAACTTTTAAATTTCGATTAAAGGTTTAGCTTTAACATTTAACATTTTATTTGTATTTAATATTTATATTAAATTTAATGTTACCCAGCTTAACAACAGCTTTCAGTCTTGATGCATTTGTTGAGTAGTTGAGTGATTTATGAAAACTTATACTCTGTTTGATGTTTTCATTATTGTTCCAACAGTTCAAACATGTTCGTGTGTGTGTGTGTGTGTGTGTGTGTGTGTGTGTGTGTGTGTGTGTGTGTGTGTGTGTGTGTGTGTGTGTGTGTGTGTGTGTGTGTGTGTGTGTGTGTGTGTCTCTTCAGTGAAGTGTGTCAGTCTCTGCAGAAGCTTCCAGCTGCAGCTGTCAGTTCAGTTTCTGTTCAGTCTGACTGAGGGAGGTTTTTGTACGACGCTTTTTCACTGTGTGAACACATGCTGACTGTTGATGTAGTGAAAACTCTGACAGTAGTAAACTGCAGCATCTTCAGTCTGGACTCCACTGATGGTCAAAGTGAAGTCAGAGTATGATCCACTGCCTGTAAAACGACCTGGAATCCCTGATGCTCGAGTGCTAGCATAGTAAATGAGCAGTTTAGGAGTTTTTCCATCTTTCTGTTGGTACCAGTCTAAATAGTCAGAAACGCCTCCAGTATAAACATTCTGACTGATCCTGCATGAGATGGTGACGGAGCCTCCCGGAGCAGAGCTCACTGCTGCAGGCTGAGTCACTGTGACCTGTATTAAGGCCTCTGAGGATACAGAGACAGAAACATAAAGCAGCGTCAGGGTTTTGTGGGCTTCATTTCAGAGGGACGGATGTTCATAGAGGAGAGGAGTTTGATTCTCTGGACTTTACCTGTGAAGCAGCAGCAGAGGAGAGTCCAGATGAGGACGCAGATCAGAGTCATGTTTTTGACGAGGAGGAGGAGGAGGATTTCTGTGTCTTCTGTTGTGATGAAGGACAGCTGTCAGTCATCCAGTGTTCAACTCTCAGGACTATAAAGTCTCCCAGAGCACTGGAGCATGGTGCTGCTGATGCAAAGTGGCTCTCTATGGAAATGCTCTGACTCACTCTAACAGGGATTTAGATCATGCTGATGATGATGTTAACAAAGGATCAATAAATGAATCACACAACTGCTGAAATAAAGTTCAGTCATTTAGAGTCATGCTTCTATTTACAGAGACTTCTTCATATGGGCCGTCGTTTGTAAAGTTGTGCACACTGAAAATAACAGCAGCAACTTTCCACTCCATAACTCCATAAAAACGCAGAGTTATCTCAACTCTTGTTGAGATGATACATTTTCTTTCAAAAATGTTAAATCTTAATCTAAATGTTAAATGTAAATGTTGCACTAGGCTGCATTGTGAATAGTATGGGGTGCCATTAGTACCAAAATAAAAGCTTCATAAAGTGATACAGATATCCCAACCATAGTCTGTCATCCTGACTCCTACGGGTTACTAGACGGACTGCTCGCCTTAAAAATGTTTGAAAGCCAGTTTTGGAGTCCATTAAGAGATTTCACAACGCTCAGAGACAGAACTGACCCAGTCTAAGTTTGTATAATTTTATGAAGCTTGATTATGGTATTTCTGCTTTCCCAGAGTGAATTTGTATAGAAGCTGAATATTTAGGATAACAGAGCAAAATGTAACATTTAGATTTAGCATTAAAATTAAACATTTATGGTTCCTTTATAGGCTAATTTTGACTATACTATGGATATCTGTGTTTATATTCAACATTTTATCCCTTATTATTATGAATGTATGTCCATGAAAAATCAAAAAATATATATTTTTTAAAAAAATTAACATTTGTATAAAAATTTTAAATCTAACATTTAAATCTACTTATTGTAAATTTGATTTTACAATTTAACATTTATATTTAACATTTAATATTTACAATTCAATTTTAACATTTCGCTTTATATTTAAAATTAAGATTCAAAATGTGAAATTAGTATTTATCTTTACTATTTATATCAAACATTTAACATTTATTTGTAGAATTAATATTTCTATTTAATATTCAACATTTAGATTAATATTCAAAATTTACATTTCACTTTTAAATTTAATATTTAACATTTACATTCATATTCATATTTAGCTTTTATATTTACCATTTAGAATTAACATTTAACATCTATATTTACATTTAAAATTCATATTTAACATTTATATTTAACATTTACATTTATATCTAATATTAAACATTCAACATTCAACATTTATATTTATATTTATATCTAATATTAAACATTCAACATTTAACATTTATATTTATATTTAATATTTATACTTAACATTTAAATTTAATATTTAACATTTATATTCATATTCATATTTAACTTTGATATTTACTATTTAGAATTAACATTTAACATCTTAATTTATTTTTAAAATTCATGTTTACCATTTATGTTTCACATTTATATTCATATCTAATAATAAACATTCAACATTTAGATATATATTTAATATTTATGCTTAACATTTAAATCTAATATTTAACATTTATATTCATATCTAACATTAATACTGACATTTAATATTTATATTTATATGAACCATTTGGATTTTACTGTGATTGTAATCTAAATATATTTTTTAAAACAAAATTAAATATGAAGAGGATCATAAATATTCTTCTAATTGTGATAAAAATTTGACTTTTAAAATTTACATTATGATTTTATGACATTTTGGAGTTAAATGTTGAGAATTGTTGCTGATATTTTCAGTGTGCACAACCTTACAAACGGCGCCCCATATCTTCAGTCTTATTAATCGTGTGTTGAAGAAAATGGATTTCAAATGATTCTTAAATAAATAAATCTCTGAGAAAATGTTTCTTTTTGAAAATGTGTTGCAATGTTTGAATGTCTGCTCCCGTTTTCTCCTGAAGGTCTTTCAGGCAGAGACTCATTCAGGAGACTCTGTTTGTGTCAGAGTCAGAGAGCCGTGTCTCTCTACAGTCAGAGGTTTTTGTACGGCGGCTCAATGACTTTGTATCACTGTGGTACACGTTCGGTGGAGGAACCAGACTGGATGTTGGAAGTAAGTCAAATATTCACTCTTTTTTTAAAATCAGTAACTTATTTTTGTTTCTCTTTTTTCACATTCAAGACTGATGGAAACAGATATTATCATTTCCTCTCATGTTGCATGTTTTAGAGGTGATGTGGACAAAGCTGAGGTGAAAGGATTTAGGTTTTTAAAGAAGTAACATAAAAGTGTAATAAAGCTTAAAGTGTACATCAGACCAGAATGATCATTTTTAAATACTTGACTTTCAGTCTCAGGGTAGAGTTCAGTCTTGAAGTGATGGTAGGTTTAGTTCAGTCAGAGTCAGAGAGCCGTGTCTCTCTACAGTCAGAGGTTTTTGTACGGCGGCTCAATGACTTTGTATCACTGTGGCTCACGTTCGGTGGAGGAACCAGACTGGATGTTGGAAGTAAGTTTAAATTTCAACTCTTAATCTTTTAGAGACAGAATCGTTTAAATCCTCGTTGGTAACAGAACTTCTTCTTTAAATTTCGTCTCTTTAATCGTTGATTTTTTTCATCCTTGTTTCTGTGCCGTGGAGGTAAACTCAGGACAGCTGCACTGAACCTAGTTTGACTCAGTCTAGTCAGAAGTTGTTGAAAGTTAAAAAGCTTGAAGTTGATGAAAAAATGATTCTCTTTTCTTCTTTGTTCTAACATCATATTTTACACTGCAGTGAAAACTTTGAAGGATATTTCTCTCATTGAGGCGTTTGAAGAGTTTTTAATCTGATTATCATTTTGATTCACATGAAGCACGTTTGAGTTTTCGTCCCCTCTGAATAGTTCAACATGTTTTACAGAGGTTTGAATGATTTGATGAGTTTCTATCAGATATTGAATTTGTAGTTTGATGTGTTTGAGCTGGTTCTGTATGATGAGTGTCTCTGTGCTGATATGCATGAGAGGCTTCTTAAAGGGAAGTGAAACAATGTGTGAGTGAGTGACTGGTGGAGCAGAAAAAACACCTGACACAAACTCCTTCAAGCAGAAGTTCAACTTTCAACATTAAAGCTGTCTCAGTGTCTGCTGTTTGATTGGAAGCTGTGGTCCCTGTCCTCTAAGCTGATTGGTGTCTCCTAGGTGATGTGCGTCCCACCCTGACGGTGCTGCCCCCCTCCGATAAGGAACTGCTGCAGGGGACGGCCACGGTCATGTGCCTGGCCAACAAGGGCTACCCCTCAGGCTGGAGTCTGGCCTGGAAGATGGGCGGTGGCGGCAGCATCAGCAGCAGCTGGGAGGAGAGCAAGAGCCCCGGGGCGCTGCAGAAGGACGGCCTCTACAGCTGGAGCAGCACCCTGAGGCTCCCTGCAGACCAGTGGAGGAAGGTGGGATCTGTGACTTGTGAGGCCACCCAGGGCTCCCAGACTCTGGTCTCACAGTCTCTGAGCAGAGACCAGTGCTCCCAGTCCTGATCTGACTCACTGGGACCCTGATTCTGTTTGTTCTCTGTTCCTGCTCTCAGTCTAAACTCTCTGTCTCTGGTTCTCTCTTTCAATCATGACATGTTTCATGTTTCAACATTTCACTGTTTCTACTCATGCTGATGGATTCAATGTTTTAAAACAATAAAGATTTTATTATGTATATCATCAAAGTGGCGTGCATTTTCACTTCCTGTAAGTCCTTTCATGTGTTCAGAGCTTTAATCAAATGATGGAAATCTTTTAAAAAGAACAAGAAAAAGATGAACATGTTGATGTGTTTCTAAACAGCGTACAGAGTGTTTCATCTGAAAACATCAGGTCTCTCAGGATTAGAGAATAAACAGAGTATCATCGACATCAAGTCGTATAAAAACGTAAATCAAGATTTTATTCTGAATAATGTTGAAGAAAGAAAAAAAGAGTTAACACAAGAGAGAGGAGGAGAGTGTAGTTATTGTGCTTTTTCATTGCTTCAATAATTCATCTTTGCAGGTTATAAATTTAAAGAAAGTTAAACGAGCCTGAAACACGATCATTAAGAGTAAAGTTAATGTTACCCAGGTTAACAACAGCTTTCAGTCTTGATGCATTTGTTGGGTAATTTAGTGATTTATGAAAACTTGTACTCTGTTTTATGTTTTCATTAATGTTCAAACATGTGTCGTGTGTTTGGAGAGAAAGGGTGTGTGTGTGTGTGTGTGTGTGTGTGTGTGTGTGTGTGTGTGTGTGTGTGTGTGTGTGTGTGTGTGTGTGTGTGTGTGTGTGTGAGTGTGTACTCAGTGAAGTGTGTCAGTCTCTGCAGAAGCTTCCAGCTGCAGCTGTCAGTTCAGTTTCTGTTCAGTCTGACTGAGGGAGGTTTTTGTACGACGCTTTTTCACTGTGTGCGTGTTTCATAGATGCTTGAATCATGTGCACCCTGACAGTAGTAAACTGCAGAATCTTCAGTCTGGACTCCACTGATGGTCAGAGTGAAGTCAGAGTGTGATCCACTGCCTGTAAAACGATCTGGAGTCCCTGATACTCGAGTGCTAGCATAGTAAATGAGCAGTTTAGGAGTTTCTCCATCTTTCTGTTGGTACCAGGCTAAGTGGTGGTTGTTGCTAGAAACATAAACATTGTGACTGGTCCTGCATGAGATGGTGACGGAGCCTCCCGGAGCAGAGCTCACTGCTGCAGGCTGAGTCACTGTGACCTGTATTAAGGCCTCTGAGGATACAGAGACAGAAACATAAAGCAGCGTCAGGGTTTTGTGGGCTTCATTTCAGAGGGACGGATGTTCATAGAGGAGAGGAGTTTGATTCTCTGGACTTTACCTGTGAAGCAGCAGCAGAGGAGAGTCCAGATGAGGACGCAGATCAGAGTCATGTTTTTGATGAGGAGGAGGAGGATTTCTGTGGCTTCTGTTGTGATGAAGGACAGCTGTCAGTCATCCAGTGTTACACTCTCAGGACTATAAACTCTCCCAGAGCACTGGAGCATGGTGCTGCTGATGCAAAGTGGCTCTCTATGGAAATGCTCTGACTCACTCCAACAGGGATTTAGATCATGCTAATGATGATGTTAACAAAGGATCAATAAATGAATCACACAACTGGTGAAATAAAGTTCAGTCATTTAGAGTCATGCTTCTATTTACAGAGACTTCTTCATATGGGGCGTTGTTTGTAAAGTTGTGCACACTGAAAATAACCGCAGCAACTTTCCACTCCATAAAAATGCAGTGGGAATTTTCAAAAGTCATTTTTTTAATCACATTTAAAGAAATAATTGTGATCTTCCACATATTTAATCTTGTTGATTAGATTAATTGGTCATTATTTAACATTCATATTTGTATTCAACATTTATATTTATATGTAGTATTTATATTTAACATTTAGGTTTAGCATTCAGCATTTAACATTTCGATTTTACAAATCTCCATTTAGATTTAACTATCAACATTTAGATATAGATTTAACATTTTATATTTTTATTTAATATTTATATTAAAGTTAATGTTACCCAGGTTAACAACGGCTTTCAGTCTTGATGCATTTGTTGAGTAGCTGATTGATTTATGAAAACTTATACTCTGTTTTATGTTTTCATTATTGTTCCAACAGTTCAAACATGTTTCGTGTGTGTGTGTGTGTGTGTGTGAGTGTGTGTGTGTGTGTGTGTGTGTGTGTGTGTGTGTGTGTGTGTGTGTGTGTGTGTGTGTGTGTGTGTTTGTGTGTGTGTGTGAGTGTGTACTCAGTGAAGTGTGTCAGTCTCTGCAGAAGCTTCCAGCTGCATCTGTCAGTTCAGTTTCTGTTCAGTCTGACTGAGGGAGGTTTTTGTACGACGCTTTTTCACTGTGTGCGTGTTTCATAGATGCTTGAATCATGTGCACCCTGACAGTAGTAAACTGCAGCATCTTCAGTCTGGACTCCACTGATGGTCAGAGTGAAGTCAGAGTTTGATCCACTGCCTGTAAAACGATCTGGAATACCTGATGCTCGAGTGCTAGCACCATAAATGAGCAGTTTAGGAGTTGCTCCATCTTTCTGTTGGTACCAGGCTAAGAAGTGGATGCTGTTATAAACATAAACACTGTGACTGGTCCTGCATGAGATGGTGACAGAGCCTCCCTGAGCAGAGCTCACTGCTGCAGGCTGAGTCAGTGTGACCTGTATTTTGGCCTCTGAGGATACAGAGACAGAAACATAAAGCAGCGTCAGGGTTTTGTGGGCTTCATTTCAGAGGGACGGATGTTCATAGAGGAGAGGAGTTTGATTCTCTGGACTTTACCTGTGAAGCAGCAGCAGAGGAGAGTCCAGATGAGGACGCAGATCAGAGTCATGTTTTTGATGAGGAGGAGGAGGATTTCTGTGGCTTCTGTTGTGATGAAGGACAGCTGTCAGTCATCCAGTGTTCAACTCTCAGGACTATAAACTCTCCCAGAGCACTGGAGCATGGTGCTGCTGATGCAAAGTGGCTCTCTATGGAAATGCTTCATGTTAATGCATCAATGAATCCCCTCACTGATAGAGGTTCACATGTACTAAGAACTTTTTATCTTTAGTGCTGAAACTCATCTGTCATCACGGTTGAGCAGTGATGCCTAACTAAAGGGAAGTGAAACGTTTGAGACCAGTATCTTTTAATCTGGAGTAGACCAAGAGCTGTAGCGGCCTCTTCTGTCTAAAACAGGACACAGTTTATCAACTCATACCTCCTCAGTCCCATCCATTAGGAGCTTTCTCACCTCTAACGTCAGTTTACTGATAAACTTAAGATTACATCAAGTTTTCTCATTCGTCAAATACTCCTCTGACTCTGTTTCTATGAGGCTGCAGAGTCTTTTTAAGGAAGGTTTGTTCTCGTGGTCTGTCCATGAACGAGTATATAAAGATATACTGACTAAACATACATCAATTAAAATACCCAGTGTTTACTTTAGCTCACCATGAATTAAATGTTTGCTGCAAAGATTCGTGAGCTTTGGTAGGTACCACCAGGGACAGCAGTGTGTAACAGCATTCATCTGCAGCCTCTATCTCTTGAGGGTTTTCTTTCTCTGTTCAGGTACTTTCAAAGCAAACCCCGGCTTATCTCCTCATCAAGTTACTCTCAATTGTAAATGCATTTAAACAGCAGAAAAGTAAACAAGAGTATTTAGAATAGTATTTATTAAAAAATCATAGCAATAGAGAAAGTGAATACTCTGAAACTGGACTGATCGTTAGAAGATTCTCACTTTTTTGTGTCAGGATCATCAGTGACCCCTTGCACTCCCTCCAGGACCTGCAAGGGCAGGACAAATCCTCACAGACCCCTACCACCCGGGTCACCAACTCTTTGACTTGCTGCCCTTCTGGCCGGCGCTTCAGAGCTCTGAGCACCAGAACACACCAGCACCAGTGCAGCTTCTTCTCTCAGGCCGTATCCCTCATGAACAATCAAACTTTACCCTCAAGCACTCACTGACTTTGAAGCGCGTCCCTGCTAAGTCCATGAGGGCTTAGGGCTGTCCCACTGTCAAATCATCAGGTGTGTGAGGGATCTCTCACAGACTTTTTGAGCCCTTTATGCCCCCTTTCCATAAGTGGGCTTTTTCTGCAGACTTAGCGTAAGGGAATTACCCAGAGTTCATAGCATTTTGATGTGAAACACTGGATTCCCAGGGGAAGCCCTGCGAGCATGGAAAGGTAAACGAACGCCGTAACGTGGAAATAAAAAAAAACTGTGACAGCAAAAAAGAAGCAATGAAAGCTGCAAAGAAATGTACAGGAAAAAAAGTTTGCCTGTAAGTATAAATATAGAAAACAGCCTTAATCTATTCATCTTCACATATAGGCCTATGTGTATACAGCATAATGTATATTGTTATATATAGTTATGGTTATATAGCCTATTTATATATTTTAAATGTTGTTGTTAAGCACTCTGTATTGTAAGAGCCTGGATCACATGGCAGTCAGTCCGTCCCTTCAGTGCCTTGAATTTGAGGAAAGTAAAAATTGTGCAATAAAAATTCCTAATATTGCTAAGGTGAGCTACATGACGTCATGCAGGTTAAGTCTCAAAGTGCTGTCCCATTCCAGTTCTCCTCCCCTCAATCACTTTCCAGCTGACGTCAATTAAGTCAAGAAGGGCTGAGGGCTTAGGGAGGACATTGAGATTGGGCCCATATCACACAATAATAATAATAATAATGATAATAATAATAATAATAATAATAATAATAATAATAATAATAATAATAATAATAATAACTGATATTTATATATCGCCTTTCAAGAAACCCAAGGTCGCTTCACAGGGTCAGGTAGGGGGTCTGGGGGGTAGGTGGGGATGTCTAACGGGGACAGGCCTTGAGGAAAAGGTGCGTTTTGATTTCTTTCTTAAAAGCGTCCAGGGTTGGGGTGCTGTGGATGTCGGGAGGGAGAGAGTTCCACAGAGTAGGGCCTGCCACACTGAATGCTCTGTCCCTGAAGGTCTGCAGCTTAGTCCGGGGGGATGGAGAGGAGACTCAGGTCCGAAGACCTTAGGTTCCGGGATGGAGTGTGTTGGTGGAGGAGGAGGTCAGCCAGGTATTGGGGGATTTGTAGGTGAGGAGGAGGAGGAGTTTATAGGTGATGGGGTACTTTACAGGGAGCCAGTGGAGGTGAATGAGAGTGGGGGTGATGTGCTGTCAGGGCTTGGTGTGTGTGAGAACCCTGGCAGCTGAGTTCTGTACATATTGGAGCCTGTCCAGGGCATTGCTGGGTCCCCCAAACAGGACTCCATTGCAGTAATCCAGCCGGGAGGTAGTGAAACCGTGGATGAGGGTCTTTAACTTATTTATGTCTTTAAAAGTACTTCTAAACTTTTCTTTTTACAGGTGGTATTTTTACTTTTATTTAGAATTGTTTGATTTTATTTTAGGTTTCTATATTTATTGTCCTCACTGCCCAACTTTCTTAATTCTTGATCTCACACCTCCAGACCGCTAGGTGGCGGTAGAGCGCCTTTAAGCTGGTTTGTCAACCTCCAATCACAGAAGAGAAGAAGAGAGCAGTTTTTTTTACTTCCGGGTTCTCGAAGTCTTAGCATGTAGGGATGTTTTACTGTCAGAAAGGAGCGAAATAACCACACAAAGGCGGCTGTGTTTGGTTCCACGTTCCTCGTCGGGTCTGAGGAAGATGTCCGGGTCTCAGGATCCGAAGGACTCGATCACAAGGCGGCTTTTCTCTGCGGCTCACAGGGATCTGACACCGCCCGGATACAGAGAGGAGCTCCAGAGTGAGAGGGAACTGTTGAATGTGATTTCAACATCTGAAGTAAATCTGCAGACAGAAGGTTTGTTTTCTACTTTTAGTGAGAATACTTGTTTTCTGTGTTTGTGTCAGGTAGCTAACGCGCGTGCCCACACAGTTCATGTTAGCCGCAGCTAGCTCCTGCTGAAAGATATGTTGTTTGTGTGATAGCCTGAGTAGTTTTTATTAATCTGGTAACTAACACAGATATGAGTGCTGAAATCAGCTCACAGCAGGGGTCTGGGAAACGTGCGTCTATGGGCCAATCAGCTTACACATGGTCAGTACATCACACCCCTATATCACAAACCTGCACCCATGATGGTAAATATCCAACATCCCAGACTGCATACTTGATAAACTACCAATTATGTTCAACTAACTCCACCTGTGCTCATGTTGTCACATGTAATCTGGCGCAGAAGTCGCTTGTGTACATAGACACACGAGGCACAGCAGCACGTCAGTGATTGTTTATACCTCCAGACGTGATTTGGTCATGATCTGTTCACATGGGAGTGTTTATTAGTGATGGGAATTCCGGCTCTTTTTAGAGAGTCGGTTCTTTTGGATCGGCTCACTACAAAGAGTCGGCTCTTTCAGCTCCCAAGTGGCTCCTCAGATTTTTTCTTGTTTAAATTAATGTATGACCTAAAATCAAGTAAAATGAGTAACTAATGTAAAAAAAACATACATTATATCAAATGTGTATTATTCATAAGGCTTTATTTATATACTCAACACGGAGCAGAGTGCTACAAAAATGTATTATAAAGTACAAAAACAAGACCCATCACAACTAGACAAATAGATCCAATCTCTGATTATATGTATATTATTTATAAACTTTTAAACACCTTCATTAACAGCAGGTTCCCTTCACTGTCTTTCTTCTTCACTTCTTGCACTGATGGATAAACTGGTCTAAAGTCCATGACCTGGATGACTGAGATCCTTCACAGACACTTCTAATGTGCCTTTGCAGGTTTTTTGTGGACCCTGATTGATGACACTTTCACCTTGCAGTCTACAGGCTGATTTATACTTCTGCGTCGAATCGACGGCGTAACCTACGCCGTAGGTCCGCGTAGCTCCCGTACCTACGCAGAGGCCTACGCACGTAGCTGACGTGCACCTCCTCCAAAATGTAACTACGCGTAGAGCCGACGCGGACCGCAAGCTCTGTGATTGGTCCGCTCGACGGCTTTGTCTTTCCCGCATTCACAGCACTTCCGGGATCCCGGACATCGGCCAGACATCGGCCAGACATCGGCCAGACATCGGCCAGACATCGGCCAGACATCGGCCAGACATCGGCCAGACATCGGCCGTGTATTTCATCTCCTCCTCTCTATTCTTCACGTAATCATGTCTGTATGATAAACAGCAACATGTATCAGCTGTAGATTAACATAACACGCTCTGAATCGATGTGGAAAAGTAAACAGAGATCGTAGCAGGACCGGAAGCAGGCGACCGGCTATCAGAGAGACCACACTGCCCTCAGGCGTATTGGAGGAGAATTGCTGCGCGACAAGGACACATCGACGCACAAGTATGTGGGGCTCATGTCCGCGTCAGCCCCTGCTGCGTAGGGGCGACGCAGAAGTATAAATCAGCCTTAAGCCGTTGAACTGTGTCTAAAGTTTACTGTTTCCTGCAGTCACTCGTCTTCTCACCGTTCCAGTGCGTTCTCTCTGTTGCGCATGTTCTCCCTCTCGTCTCCCTCCTTCCTGTTGGTGTGCTCACTGTGCTGTGTGTGTCTGTAACCCCTCCCCTTCCCGTTCTGCTCAATCTAGACACGTGATTGGTCAAGACGCCACCATATGTCTTGACCAATCACATGAGGCTTTAACAGAAAAAGATGAGAAAAAAAAAACGTCTCCCGTCGTTCACTTCAAAGAGCCGGCTCTTAGAGCTGGATCGTTCGCGACCGGCACATCACTAGTGTTTATAAAAACTGAAAGCAGCCTCTCTAATTTTCTAATATAATCAATCAATCAATCTTTATTTGTATAGCGCCAAATCACAACAAACGTTATCTCAAGACGCTTTTACAAACATAGGAGGTCTAGACCACACTATGTCAAATAATGAACAGAGACCCAACACCAAGACAGGGTAAGACTCAGTCTGACCCCACCTTAATCCATCATGAGCATTGCACATCGCAGTATTTAGCTAGTTACAGTGGAGAGGAAAATGAAAACACTTTTGTATCACAAAGGAGTCCGATGAAAGCTTGTGGTCGACATGGTTTAAAAGCAGAGTGAAATGTTGAACACATTTAAGCGCCATATCTAGTGAAACAATCTCAATATACTTTTGTTTGTCTGTAAAAGGCGTCAAAATATGATCTGACTTCACTTTACCCTCTCACCATGTGCATCGCTGAATTCCCCTGCCTCCAAAACGTACGTACGCACGGGTCCGAGATTCCCACATTCTCCCGTGAAGTTTCTATTTACAGATCACAAACGGTGGCCGCTAAAGGCAGAGGATCTGGCTGCAAACAGATGAAGTGTTTATCACAGGAGGTGGCCACAGAAAGAGTGTAAATAGTCTGCTTTAGTGAGTTTTCTGACAATCTGAGCAGCCATCAGAATAAAAATGTGACTTTAAAAGGAATCTCAAGTATCACCTATCCCAAGGTGGTTTACATAAACTTACAGTTTCCCTTCATGTGTCTCTCTGTGTTGCAGCGTGTCTGTCCCTGATCAAAGAAGAGTCTCCAGAGCAGCAGGAATGTAGCCCCGGTCTGGACCAGGAGGACACTAAGCCCACACCCATCAAAGAGGAACAGGATGAGCTCTGGAGCAGTCAGGAGGGAGAGGAGCTTGAAGGTCGGGAGGAGGCTGACACCACCAAGCTCCCGTTCACTGTTGTGACTGTGAAGAGTGAGGATGATGAAGAGGAGCCTCAGTGCTCACAGCTTCATCAGAGACAAACTGAATGGATGGAAACAAGAGAGGACTGTGGAGGATCAGAACAATCCAGCAACTCAGACCCAGAGACGGATTTACAACCAGAGATCGAGGTCAAGATTGAAGACTCTTCTGAGCCCGAGACTGAAGACGGGGATGATTACTGGGAGTCCAGAGACCATCAGGCAGGTGTAAACCCTCTGGAGAACTTGACAGACTCTATAGATAAATTACACACCTGCTACGAGTGTGGTAAGACATTCAAAAGGAAAGGGCATCTGACGGCACACATGATAGTTCACACGGGAGAGAAACCCTTCAGCTGCTCCGAGTGTGGTAAAAGTTTTAACTGCAAAGGAAATCTGACCAAACACATGATCATCCACACGGGAGAGAAACCCTACAGCTGCTCCGTGTGCGGAAGAACATTCAACTGTAGAGGAAGCATGACCCGGCACATGTTGGTCCACGTGGGAGAGAAATCCTTCAGCTGCTCTGAGTGCGAGAAGATATTCAAAAGCAAAGGAAGCTTGACTCAGCACATGTCCGTTCACAAAGGAGAGAAATCCTTCAGCTGCTCCGAGTGTGGCAAGATCTTTAAAAGTAAAGGAAACCTGACCCAGCATATGTCGGTTCACAGCGGCGATAAACCGTTTAGCTGCACCGTGTGTGGGAAACGCTTGAAAGGAAGGTATTATCTGGCCAAACACATGAGGAATCACACGCGGGAGAAACCCCTCAGTCCCTCTGAGTGTGACATTAACTCTCAAGAAAGTCCCACAGTTCACATGGAGCATCACGGCGAAGAAACACCTTACATTGTAGTGGAAATATGTTAAGGCTGGTTTTATCCTTCCTACGCAGCAGGGGCTGACGCGGACATGAGCACTACGTACTTGTGCGTCGATGTGTCCGTGTCGGGCTGCAATTCTCCTCCTAAACGCTTGAGGGCCATGCTCAGTCTCTGGAAACATGTGTGTAGTTGTGTGAGATTCAGAAAAGGAGAAAATTGCCGCGACTGCAGCTAATGTCTTCTTCTTCTGTTAAATAATGCGGTTAGTAAACAGTTTTAAAGGTGACATATCATGCAAATGGTTCTCTACCTGAAATATGTGTCCCTGTCTACAAACCCCCTGAAAATGAAAAGAATCCATTCTGCCCCTGTTCTGATTTCTCCACCTTTCTGTAAATGTGTGCTGAAACCAGCCGTTTCAGTTTTCAGTGTTTTTCATACGTCACAACGCCATCCGGTCTGTAACAGGAAGTCAGAGCTCGGAGCTTGTTCAGCCCATAGACTGTATAAAATACAACTCAACCCCTCCTCCGTTTTTCATTCCCTGCACACGTGTGCTAACAAGGAGCTTAGGAGGGAGGCATGCTAGTTGTAGGCTGTCTTAATAAACACAAAGGTCGGTTTGACTCCCCACGTCTGCAGATTTGAAGATCTAGTGGATGATTTTTATTGTCCATGGAAAAGTGCTAGCGCTAGTTAGCATAGCCACATAGCTACATGTTCGTAGCTGTGTACCAAGACACACGTCGACATGCTGACAAATAAAACAACAAGAAACACTAAATCTGTGACCAATGGTTCAGAAAGGTCCTGCTGCAGGCGCCTCTCCGTCAGGATCAGATTCTGGATCAGATTAAGAGAAGTTTCAGTTGAAGTAATGCGGGTCTGTGAGCAGCCGTGTATATTCAGCCAACATGTAAACATTAGATCAACGTGCTGGACAGCAGAGGCCACACCCACTTCATGAGGGGGCGTGGTCAGAGAGCTCATTCTCATTTAAAGGCACAGACACAGAAAACAGCCTGTTCTGAGCAGGGCTGAAAAAGAGGGGTTTACAGGCAGACCAACATCTGATTTCAAAGTGTTTTTATGAGCAATAAACTTTAAAGACATGTTTTGGGGACCTCTTAGACCAATATATGTTGATGAAAAAGAGCGTAATATGTCACCTTTAAGACTCTCTATAGCCACCGTCTGGCGGGAATACCGTATTACAACCAGGCACCGGTAAAAACGATGAAAAATTGTACTTTTAAAATGAGAAAATATTCAAAGTAACTTCGATTTTTTCCAAAGTGAACGAATATTTGAATACTTAAAATCATTGCCCATCCCTAATATAAATCAGCCTTAAGTTCGCAGAGGAGAGAAACCATTTAGTTGCTCAGTGTGGATCAGTGTAAACTCCTGTATGCTGCAAAAATGTAGTAGTAATGATTTGGTCTGATGCCGTCCTTGTTGTGAAAGGCAGGATGTCTTAAACAGGGTATACAGCACTCTTCTCCACACGTTTATATCTTAATGGCATTTTTTAATGCTGTCCCAAAAAGATTCAAAACATATAAAGAGCTGTGAATGCAAATTGGCAAAAATAACACAGCGTCATCTGCATAGGGACTGATTTTATGCTATATGGCTGAGATTCAAAGTTCAAGCAGCTGATGCTTTTGTTGATGGAATAAAACCAAAATCTTCATTTATAAATATGTTAATGTAAAGTTATCGTTTTAGATACATCATATTAAATGTAACTCTGTACAACAACAAGTGTGTGTGTGTGTCTTCAGTGAAGTGTGTCAGTCTCTGCAGAAGCTTCCAGCTGCAGCTGTCAGTTCAGTTTCTGTTCAGTCTGACTGAGGGAGGTTTTTGTACGACGCTTTTTCACTGTGTGCACACCCAGACGCTGTTGATGAGGTGCCAACCCTGACAGTAGTAAACTGCAGCATCTTCAGTCTGGACTCCACTGATGGTCAGAGTGAAGTCAGATCCAGATCCACTGCCTGTAAAACGATCTGGAATCCCTGATGCTCGACTGCTAGCAGTATGAATGAGCAGTTTAGGAGTTTCTCCATCTTTCTGTTGGTACCAGCTCAGATAGTTATTATTGTAAACATTCTGACTGATCCTGCATGAGATGGTGACGGAGCCTCCCGGAGCAGAGCTCACTGCTGCAGGCTGAGTCACTGTGACCTGTCCTCTGGACTCTGAGGATACAGAGACAGAAACATAAAGCAGCATCAGGGTTTTGTGGGCTTCATTTCAGAGGGACGGATGTTCATAGAGGAGAGGAGTTTGATTCTCTGGACTTTACCTGTGAAGCAGCAGCAGAGGAGAGTCCAGATGAGGACGCAGATCAGAGTCATGTTTTTGATGAGGAGGAGGAGGATTTCTGTGGCTTCTGTTGTGATGAAGGACAGCTGTCAGTCATCCAGTGTTCAACTCTCAGGACTATAAACTCTCCCAGAGCACTGGAGCATGGTGCTGCTGATGCAAAGTGGCTCTCTATGGAAATGCTCTGACTCACTCCAACAGGGATTTAAATCACTCTGACTTTAAAGGAGTATAGATCCCTCACTTTTCTATACATTCTGTTTGTCTTTCTTCATGAATTTACAATAAAACATGTTTATAATAAACATCAAGTAAACACCTCAGAGACACAGCTGTCTTGACTTGACTCTGAGCTTAGAGAGGGAAGTGACCAATACTTGTGAAAGCGTCCTTTGCTGCCACCTAGAGGACACAGTTAAGCTAACATCCCTAAACTTTTACAATCTCTCTCAGCAGCCTCACAGTCCTCCATGTAGCAATGGGATCATAAAAGTTTTGTTAATAAAAAGAAGGACTTTGTCTGATCTTTAATATAAAGAATGTATTTGACAGCTTTTAAATCTGACAAAGGTTTGGACCGTTTAAAACAAAATCAAGGATATTTTTCAGAGGATTTGAAATGTTTAATGGTTACTTCTGTAGGACTTTTGAAAAAGGTAAGTAAAGACAACGTGGATCTTTCTGTCTGCTAAGGAAGGTTTGGGTTCAGACTTTGAATAGGGACAAAGATTATTTAGGGAGTCCTCAGATCCTCCTCTTCATATGTGTTGTCCTCTGAAACGCAGAATGGTCTTAAACCTATATATTGATTTATTGATTTAATATTTTTATTATTGATTTATTTCTGTATTATTATAATACTAATATATTATTCAGTTGCTTCATTTTTTTTAAATTATCCTCCGTAACACAGAATGGTCTTAAACCTATATATTGATATATTTAATATTTTTTATTTTTTTGTATTATTTATGTATTATTACATTATTTTGTATTATATTAATCAATTGCTTAATTTTCTTAAATTATTCTCTGGAACGCAGAGTTGTCTTAAACCTATATATTGATTAATTTAATATTTTTATTTATTTTTACTTTTTATTTATTTATTTATTTATTATTATTATTCTAATATATCATTTAGCTGTTTAATTTTCTTGAATTTTCATCTAAAACGCAGAGTGGTATTGAACCTTTATTATGGATTGATTTATTTAATATTTGTATTTATTTATTTTATTTATGAATGTATTGTTACGATATCAATATATTATTTACTTGCTCAATTTTCTTTAATTTCCTCTGAAACACAATGCTCTTAAACCTATACAATGATTTATTTATTTAATATATGTATACATATATATATTATTATTTTTATTTATTTATAATGTAAATATATTATCTAGTTGCTTAATTTTCTTTAATTACTTAGTTATTTTTTTCATGTTTTCATTATGTGTAGAATGTAACCTCGAGTGCTGAACCCTGAGGTGTCACACTCAGGTACAGTAGGTGGTGATATGCATCATTACAATTGGGTTTGTGAGTGACCAATTCAAAGAGAGAAGATGAAATAGAAGAAGCCTGTAGGGGGCAGCATTACACTGTGCAGTTCAGCTTCTGTTCAGTCTGAATGAGGGAGGTTTTTGTACGACGTTTCTTCACTGTGTGAACACCCAGACACTGTTAAGGTGGTGAAGACTCTGACAGTAGTAAACTGCAGCATCTTCAGTCTGGACTCCACTGATGGTCAGAGTGAAGTCAGAGTTTGATCCACTGCCTGTAAAACGACCTGGAATACCTGATGCTCGAGTGCTAGCAAGCTGAATGAACAGTTTAGGAATTTCTCCATCTTTCTGTTGGTACCAACCTAAATAATTTGAGTTCTGAACATTGTGACTGGTCCTGCATGAGATGGTGATGGCGCCTCCCGGAGCAGAGCTCACTGCTGCAGGCTGAGTCACTGTGACCTGTCCTCTGGACTCTGAGGATACAGAGACAGAAACATAAAGCAGCGTCAGGGTTTTGTGGGCTTCATTTCAGAGGGACGGATGTTCATAGAGGAGAGGAGTTTGATTCTCTGGACTTTACCTGTGAAGCAGCAGCAGAGGAGAGTCCAGATGAGGACGCAGATCAGAGTCATGTTTTTGATGAGGAGGAGGAGGATTTCTGTGGCTTCTGTTGTGATGAAGGACAGCTGTCAGTCATCCAGTGTTCAACTCTCAGGACTATAAACTCTCCCAGAGCACTGGAGCATGGTGCTGCTGATGCAAAGTGGCTCTCTATGGAAATGCTCTGTCCAAGCTCCTGGTGTTGGTATTCTCTCCACCAGGGGTCCCTTTCTTGTTCTCCATCTCTGTTCAGTTTTTTAAAGTTCTCCCTCATCCATACATTAATATCAGAAACAGAGGCGATGAAGGATTAAAGTGTAACTGGGTTGTTGGTGATACAAAGATGTTAAACTGAGTGTCGTCTGCATAAAAACGATAATGGACATGATGATGAGAGATGATACGACCAAGTGGAAGTATATACAGTGAGAATAAAAGAGGCCCAAGAATTCTTCCTTGAGGAATGTTGTTGTTAAAATCACGTGTCTCAGACTCACAAGCACTGAGGCTGATAAATAATTATCTGTTCAGGAGAAAAGAAGTGAACCAGGCTAAAACACCATCAGAGAGACCAGCCCATTTCTCCAGAGTCTGCAGTCGTCCACATCTGTATGATGTGTCATTGCACAGCAACAAACATGCTGGTCAAAATAACTGAAGACAGATAAGCTACATTTTATTAGCTGATGTTGAAACCTACAGAACTCAATGGATAAGTGTCTGGACTGTTCCGTCAGAGCACGGAGGAAAACATAGGAAAACCTGAGGGGGTCGATGACGACTGTGTTCTGTGGACCGGTCTTCAGTTACCTGAGCTGGCTTCAGAACTTATCCCTCACCGGGCCACTGAGACCCTGAATGAACATATCAGTAACCTCTGTGACTTCTGCCATGTCTCTTGTTTACATCAGTTGGATAGTCATCTTCATTGAACTGATCTTTGGGGTGATATTACCTTTGGTCGTCCACAGCAGATGTGTTTTTGACTAAAAGTCTAAATGCTCTTTTTAAACAAACAGTTTACTCATGGTGCTCTGTGTCATTGACCTAGTTGTCTCCATGTCTCTGTCACTACACGGCTGTTGATTCAGATCACTTCCTCTTTATCTGAGGGAGGTTTTTGTACGATGCTTTTTCATTGTGTGAACACATCCTGACTGTTGATGCTGTGAAAACTCATACAGTAGTAAACTGCAGCATCTTCAGTCTGGACTCCACTGATGGTCAGAGTGAAGTCAGATCCAGATCCACTGCCTGTAAAACGACCTGGAATCCCTGATACTCGAGTGCTAGCAAAGTAAATGAGCAGTTTAGGAGTTTTTCCATCTTTCTGTTGGTACCAGGCTAAAAGGTGGTTGTTGTTCCAAACATAAACATTCTGACTGATCCTGCATGAGATGGTGACGGAGCCTCCCGGAGCAGAGCTCACTGCTGCAGGCTGAGTCACTGTGACCTGTCCTCTGGACTCTGAGGATACAGAGACAGAAACATAAAGCAGCGTCAGGGTTTTGTGGGCTTCATTTCAGAGGGACGGATGTTCATAGAGGAGAGGAGTTTGATTCTCTGGACTTTACCTGTGAAGCAGCAGCAGAGGAGAGTCCAGATGAGGACGCAGATCAGAGTCATGTTTTTGATGAGGAGGAGGAGGAGGATTTCTGTGGCTTCTGTTGTGATGAAGGACAGCTGTCAGTCATCCAGTGTTCAACTCTCAGGACTATAAACTCTCCCAGAGCACTGGAGCATGGTGCTGCTGATGCAAAGTGGCTCTCTATGGAAATGCTCTGTCCAAGCTCCTGGTGTTGGTATTCTCTCCACCAGGGGTCCCTTTCTCATTCTCCATCTCTGTTCAGTTTTTTAAAGTTCTCCCTCATCCATACATTAATATCAGAAACAGAGGCGATGAAGGATTAAAATGTAACTGGGTTGTTGGTGATACAAAGATGTTAAACTGAGTGTCGTCTGCATAAAAATGATAATGGACATGATGATGAGAGATGATACGACCAAGTGGAAGTATGTACAGTGAGAATAAAAGAGGCCCAAGAATTCTTCCTTGAGGAATGTTGTTGTTCAAATCACGTGTCTCAGACTCACAAGCACTGAGGCTGATAAATAATTATCTGTTCAGAAGAAAAGAAGTGAACCAGGCTAAAACACCATCAGAGAGACCAGCCCATTTCTCCAGAGTCTGCAGTCGTCCACATCTGTATGATGTGTCATTGCACAGCAACAAACATGCTGGTCAAAATAACTGAAGACAGATAAGCTACATTTTATTAGCTGATGTTGAAACCTACAGAACTCAATGGAAAAGTGTCTGGACTGTTCCGTCAGAGCACGGAGGAAAACATAGGAAAACCTGAGGGGGTCGATGCCGACTGTGTTCTGTGGACCGGTCTTCAGTTGCCTGAGCTGGCTTCAGAACTTATCCCTCACCGGGCCACTGAGACCCTGAATGAACATATCAGTAACCTCTGTGACTTCTACCATGTCTCTGGTTTACATCAGTTGGATAGTCATCTTCATTGAACTGATCTTTGGGGTGATATTACCTTTGGTCGTTCACAGCAGATGTGTCTTTGACTAAAAGTCTAAATATTCTTTTTAAACAAACAGTTTACTCATGGTGCTCTGTGTCATTGACCTAGTTGTCTCCATGTCTCTGTCACTACACGGCTGTTGATTCAGATCACTTCCTCTTTATCTGAGGGAGGTTTTTGTACGACGCTTTTTCACTGTGTGAACACACTCTGACTGTTGATGTAGTGATAACTCTGACAGTAGTAAACTGCAGCATCTTCAGTCTGGACTCCACTGATGGTCAGAGTGAAGTCAGATCCAGATCCACTGCCTGTAAAACAAGCTGGAATCCCTGATGCTCGAGTGCTGGTAGTATGAATGAGCAGTTTAGTAGTTTCTCCATCTTTCTGTTGGTACCAGTGCAGATAGCTATTACCATGAACATTCTGACTGGTCCTGCATGAGATGGTGACGGAGCCTCCCGGAGCAGAGCTCACTGCTGCAGGCTGAGTCACTGTGACCTGTCCTCTGGACTCTGAGGATACAGAGACAGAAACATAAAGCAGCGTCAGGGTTTTGTGGGCTTCATTTCAGAGGGACGGATGTTCATAGAGGAGAAGAGTTTGATTCTCTGGACTTTACCTGTGAAGCAGCAGCAGAGGAGAGTCCAGATGAGGACACAGATCAGAGTCATGTTTTTGATGAAGAGGAGGAGGAGGATTTCTGTGGCTTCTGTTGTGATGAAGGACAGCTGTCAGTCATCCAGTGTTCAACTCTCAGGACTATAAACTCTCCCAGAGCACTGGAGCATGGTGCTGCTGATGCAAAGTGGCTCTCTATGGAAATGCTCTGTCCAAGCTCCTGGTGTTGGTATTCTCTCCACCAGGGGTCTCTTTTGTAGTTCTCTCTCTCCTTGAGAGGCCGGCTGGATGTTCTGCCATATTCTCTGAAACACCTTTGGAGACTTTCTGTAGAGAAATGAACATTCAATTCACAGAAACAGCTCTGGTGGACATTCCTGCAGTCAGCATGCAGATTGCACGCTCCCTCAAAACTTTCTACATCTGTGGCATGGTGCTGTGTGATAAAACTTCACATTTCAGAGTGGCCTTTTATTGTGACCAGCCTAAGGCACACCTGTGCAACAATCATGCTGTCTAATCAGCATCTTGATATGCCACACCTGTGAGGTGGGTGGATTGTCTCATCAAAGGAGAAGTGCTCACTAACACAGATTTAGACACATTTGTGAACAATATTTGAGAGGAATAGTCCTTTAGTGATCAAAGGTTCTTCAGATCAGTGCGTTCATTTAGTCGTGGTGATGATGGCTCTGACTGAGAAGGATGATGATTCTCTACCTGAGCACCACGGACATATTTTAAACCCACGTTTGAGGTTTTTGAAATAAAGAATGATTGTTTGTATTGTTGTAAATCTCTGATCTGTTTACCACACAAACTTCATCACAGCCTTCAAAACATCAGCATCTAACCTGAGAGAGCATGTGGAGGTCTGGAGCTCACACACTGCTTTGATTCCAGAGGAACATTGTAAACTTGTCTGTGTTTGTAGTAACTTAGTTTATATTTCATGGTAGACTTTGTAGATATGAAATCATCAGAACGGAGCAGAATGTTCACCCATGCATTCTTGACTGACCTCATGCTTTGTGAAAATACGCTTAGAGATATTTTAAAAAGTTCTTTGAATACTTCAGTATTTTTAAAAGCAAGAACTCCAGGACTTTAACTCAAGTCAGAATCTGACTGAACAACTTTCACTTGTACTGGAGTAATGTTTGACCAGGAGGATCTATACTTTGACTTCAGTGATGAAGACGTGTACTATGACCATCACTGATCATCAGCATACAGGAGGATTTTATGGTGGTGTGTGTTTGATAAGATACTGTGTGTGTGTCTTCAGTGAAGTGTGTCAGTCTCTGCAGAAGCTTCCAGCTGCAGCTGTCAGTTCAGTTTCTGCTCAGTCTGACTGAGGGAGGTTTTTGTACGACGCTTTTTCACTGTGTGTAAACATTCTAACTGTTGATGTAGTGATAACTCTGACAGTAGTAAACTGCAGCATCTTCAGTCTGGACTCCACTGATGGTCAGAGTGAAGTCAGATCCAGATCCACTGCCTGCAAAACGATCAGGAATCCCTGATTCTCGAGTGCTAGCAGCACGAATAAACAGTTTAGGAGTTTCTCCATCTTTTTGTTGGTACCAGTTCAGATGGTTATTATTGTAAACATTCTGACTGGTCCTGCATGAGATGGTGACGGAGCCTCCCGGAGCAGAGCTCACTGCTGCAGGCTGAGTCACTGTGACCTGTCCTCTGGACTCTGAGGATACAGAGACAGAAACATAAAGCAGCGTCAGGGTTTTGTGGGCTTCATTTCAGAGGGACGGATGGTCATAGAGGAGAGGAGTTTGATTCTCTGGACTTTACCTGTGAAGCAGCAGCAGAGGAGAGTCCAGATGAGGACGCAGATCAGAGTCATGTTTTTGATGAGGAGGAGGAGGAGGATTTCTGTGGCTTCTGTTGTGATGAAGGACAGCTGTCAGTCATCCAGTGTTCAACTCTCAGGACTATAAACTCTCCCAGAGCACTGGAGCATGGTGCTGCTGATGCAAAGTGGCTCTCTATGGAAATGCTCTGACTCACTCCAACAGGGATTTAGATCATGCTGATGATGATGTTAACGAAGGATCAATAAATGAATCACACAACTGGTGAAATAAAGTTATGTCATTTAGAGTCATGCTTCTATTTTGAATTGTGCACACTGACAATAACAGCAGCAATTTTCCACATTTAGCTCCAAAACATCATAAAAATGTACATTTTTAAAAACAACTTTTTAAAATCACATTTAGGGCAATATATTTGAATCTTACAATCACTGTTAAATCCAAATGATAAATATGAATTTAAATGTCAAATCTAAATTTTAAATAAAAATATTAAATGGTAAATGTTAAATACAAATCTAAATGTTGCTCTAGGCGAAGTGAATTTTTACGGGGTGCTTTTGGAACCAAAATACAAGCTTCATAAAGTGATACAGATATCCCAACCATAGTCTGTCATCCTGACTCCTACGGGTTACTAGACGGACTGCCGGCCTTAAAAATGTTTGAAAGCCAGTTTTGGAGTCCATAAAGAGATTTCACAACGCTCAGAGACAGAACTGACCCAGACTAAGTTTGTATAATTTTATGAAGCTTGTATTTTAGTATTTCTGTTTTTCCAGTGTGTATTTGCATATGAGCTAAATATTTAGGATCTAAGAACAACATTTAATATTTAGATTTGTATTTAATATTTATATTAAATTGAATGTAGCCCAGGTTAACAACAGCTTTCAGTCTTGATGCATTTGTTGGGTAGTTGAGTGATTTATGAAAACTTATACTCTGTTTTATGTTTTCATTATTTTTCAAACATGTTTAATGTGTGTGTGTGTGTGTGTGTGTGTGTGTGTGTGTGTGTGTGTGTGTGTGTGTGTGTGTGTGTGTGTGTGTGTGTGTGTGTGTGTGTGTGTCTTCAGTGAAGTGTGTCAGTCTCTGCTGAAGCTTCCAGCTGCAGCTGTCAGTTCAGTTTCTGCTCAGTCTGACTGAGGGAGGTTTTTGTACGACGCTTTTTCACTGTGTGCACGACCACAGACTGTTGATGTAGTGTTGACCCTGACAGTAGTAAACTGCAGCATCTTCAGTCTGGACTCCACTGATGGTCAGAGTGAAGTCAGATCCAGATCCACTGCCTGTAAAACGATCTGGAATCCCTGATACTCTATGATTTGGCCACTTACTGAGAGCTTTAGGAGTTTCTCCATCTTTCTGTTGGTACCAGGCTAAGTAGTGGTTGTTGCTATAAACATAAACATTGTGACTGGTCCTGCATGAGATGGTGACGGAGCCTCCCGGAGCAGATCTCACTGCTGCAGGCTGAGTCACTGTGACCTGTCCTCTGGACTCTGAGGATACAGAGACAGAAACATAAAGCAGCGTCAGGGTTTTGTGGGCTTCATTTCAGAGGGACGGATGTTCATAGAGGAGAGGAGTTTGATTCTCTAGACTTTACCTGTGAAGCAGCAGCAGAGGAGAGTCCAGATGAGGACGCAGATCAGAGTCATGTTTTTGATGAGGAGGAGGAGGATTTCTGTGGCTTCTGTTGTGATGAAGGACAGCTGTCAGTCATCCAGTGTTCAACTCTCAGGACTATAAAGTCTCCCAGAGCACTGGAGCATGGTGCTGCTGATGCAAAGTGGCTCTCTATGGAAATCATTAAATCAATGAACCCCTTAGAGTTTTTAAAAAAAGTAGTGATTGCTTTATAAATGTGTTGGTTTGTCTGTTTTGTCTGCACAAATAGACTGAAACACTGGCATATTAAAATATTATATACGTGAATTCATATTTATTAATAAAACATATAAATCATCTATCTTCAGATCTGAAACTCGTCTGTTTTCACGGTTGTTGAGCTCAGAGAGGGAAGTGAAATGTTTGAGGTCTGTGCCATCTTATCTAAGGTAGACCTTCCTACTGTTGTTCTGTGCTGGCCAGATGTTCTACTGCATTATGCATTTAATTCAATTCAACTGATAATATTGGAGGTACTGAATATTTGCAATGATTTCTTTTGTAAGTACCCGTGACGCTGCAGCAGATTCCTGGTTTGTTTGAGTGGCCTTGATGACAACATGATGTGACTAACACTCCTATTGATTGAAATCGAGTTGATATGGTGTGCAAAACTAATTATTGCCCATAATACAAACTTTCAGACTTCCAAAGCTCCAAAAAAAACAACATAACTGTGATTATGTAGAGCACAACTTCAAATACTAAACCCCCCGGTGCAGTAGGTGGCGGTATGCACCATTAATGATTGTTTGCGATCTGCCATTAAAATGAGAAAAGAAGAAGAAAAGTGTAACATCAATGGGAAGAGGAGAAAAGAGGAAGGTGGTTTTATAGAATTCAAAGGAAAGCTGGTAAAATGAGGAGTTCTTTCAGATCCTGGAGAGAAGAAATAACACATAAACATTTACGGTCAAAGGTATGATACGGAAAGAAGAGAAATGATAATGAGACTGAGAGAAAGCAAGATGAAACTGGACATATGTGATATTTTAAGAAGAAATTCTATGAATGCTTTGGGGCGCTGGTGGCCTAGCGTTCTAAGCGCCCCACATACAGAGGCTACAGTCCTCGTCGCAGGGGTCGCCGGTTCCATTCCCAGCCAGTCTTCCCCCATTCTCTACTCCCCACATTTCCTGTCTCTCTTCAGCTGTACTAAAAAAATAAAGGCAAAAAGGCCAAAAATATAACCAAATATAACTATAACTAAAAAAAAAAAAAAGAAATTCTATGAATGCTGCTATTGATTTCTTTTTGAAGTTGATGAATAGAAGAAATTTGATAAATAGGATTTAGTTTTGATGTGTTTTTTAATTTAATTTAATTAATGTAATTGTATTATTATTATTGTTTATGTTATTGTTTGTTTAATATATTATTTGTATTATTATCGATTATTGTAATTCACTCCTCTTCTGTGTCCCTCACAAATCCCTCCATGAGCTTCAGCTGGTCCAGAACTCTGCAGCCCGCATCATTACCAGAACCCCCTCCTTTCACCACATCACCCCCGTCCTCCAACAGCTCCACTGGCTCCCGGTCAAACTCAGAATCAACTTCAAAATCCTCCTGTACACATTCAAGGCCATCCACAACCTCACCCCCCTGTATCTGCCTGATCTCCTCCACATTGTCACCCCCTCTCGCTCCCTCAGGTCTTCCTCTTCCCCCCCACCTCTCTGTGCCCCCCTGTCCGTCTCAGCACCATGGGGAGCAGGGCTTTCAGTCGCTCTGCTCCCCAACTCTGGAACTCACTCCCACCAGACATCCAAAACTCCGACTCACTACCCCCTGCTCAAATCCAAACTTAAAACTCATCTGTTTCAAATTGCATTCCCTGTCTAACTTCACTGCCTCATTTTTAACCTGGTGTTACTCTGCTTGTTGTTTTATTTATTGTGTTTTATTATGTCTGTAAAGTGACCTTGAGTGTTTGAAAGGCGCTTCTAAATAAAATGTATTATTATTATTATTATTATTATTATTATTATTATTATCATTAATTTTGTTTTTGTTTGTTTAGGTTTTTATGAATTATTTATTGTTCTTAGAGAAGGTAGATCAGAGTTCTCGATCCACCCTCCATACCAGCAGGTGGCGGAAATGCGCCTAGACGTCGTTTGCCAACCGCCAATTAAATCCCACGAAGAAGAAGAAGATGTGAATTTCCGGTGGCTAATTTAGCCATTAGCTAGATACATGTTGTCGACACACCGTCGCTTTTAAAGAAGGATAAAGAAGTCTAAACTGAGTTTGTGTAAACTCAGACTTCTCTCTAAGTTAGCTGAGCCTGTTAGCTTTCAATAGACACAGAGGAACGCTCGGAGCTGAAGCTAATTAGCTAGCTTACATGTAGCTAACGTACCGAAGCTACACTGTTCATTCTGTTTGAATGAGAGAGAGACTGGAGGGGAAAGCTGCTGTGTTGTTTGTGACCATGTCCAAAGGCAAGATCCTGAAGGACTTTGTCAGTCAGAGACTAGCTGCAGCTGCTGAAGAGATATTTGAGCTTCTTGAAAGAACTGTAGAAGAGTATGAGGAGCAACTCCGTCAGACTAAGGAGGATCAGCACAAACTACTGGATGCTGTTTACAACCCTGAAGTCCGGTTAAACAGAGCAGGTTTGCACTGTTTTACTCCCATTCTCACTTTAAAGTTCACAGTTACAACCTGCCACCCTGTTAGATAATAACTGGAGTGACTATGGGGGGCCTTCTGTGCCCTTATCTCTTGATTTGATAGCATCACGACGTCCAAAAGGATGATTTTGTAGGTTAGAAAGATGCTAAAACTTTAAATGTTGTAGTTAAAAGCACTGAACTTTGCACCGCTACACCAGTGTGGTCTGAAACCACGACTTAGAGGTAGGAGAGAGCTTCAAAATGCTTATATGTTTTTTAAATACAGCGTTTAATCTTAATTTTAAAACATGTATAGATGTTAAGAAGGTGTGCAGGTGTTCTGAGATCATTTGCATCCACGTAACCCCAGTTATTGTGAGTTCAAGTCAGGTCGGTTTCTGTTTCAAGCTGGTCCTGTATGGTTAACAACCAAATTCCAGCAGATCCGTGTCCGGTCTGTCTCTGATCTGTTACAGCACCAGATCTGATAGGTTTCTATTCTAGTCAATGTGTTAACTTCCACTGGATCCGCTCCGTTGCGTTCCTGCTGCGTCTCTGATCCGGCAGGTCAGAGTCGTCGAGTCAGAGTCCATGAATGTGCAAAAACAGGCACAATGCAACACAGTTAACTTACAGTGCTTTGCACAAATCAAATGCAAACTGAGTTTAATTTTTACTCCTTTAATATTTCTTCTTCATCATCACGTATTCAGACATTAGGACATGGGACATCTCTGGTGTTGAGCTCCTCAACAGTCTGCAGTTTCAGACTGAAGGAAAACGTAGAGACAGATTCATGTGTCCTCTCACCTACACTGATACAGACACTGTTTCCCCGCTGCCTTAATGGAGGGTCGTCCATTTACTTAAATGCAATGAGTGACAGGGAGGACTCTGCTGTTTGTGCCAGCTTTATAGATGGAAGCAAACATTAAAACAACAATCAAAACAATCAAAACAAATCTGTTGAAATCTTTCTTGATTTGGTGAAATTTTAAAATTAAATATATGATCCAAACCTTTGTTTAATCAGGAAAAAAATGACTAAGGCTGCTGCAACAACCTCAGCAGAAGTGACATTGCACGTTATCTGAAGCCTCTTCCCAAACAGAGCAGGTCTAGACCGTACTCTATGTTCTATTATTAACAAAGACCCAACATCAAGACCGGATCAGATCCAGTCCCATCTTACAGACAGGACTCAGTCTGATCTCATCTTAATCCACCATGAGCAGAGCACTTTGCAGCATTTAGCAAGTTACAGTGGCAAGGACAAACTTCCTTTAACAGGCAGAAACCTCCAGCAGGACCAGACTCATGTTAGACACACATCTGCAGCCAATCTACGGCAGAGATCCAGAGGAACCTACGAGACATGGGAGCTCAGGGACTCCAGAAAGGTCTATGGGTTGTAGCTTTAATGGGACAGGGAGAGTTAAATTAAGAGACAGGCAGAGAGAGGAGAGAGAGATTTGTAGATGATTCCAAAGGAGAGGGGCACATGTCGTTTGGTGCTTCGAACTCAAAATAAAAGCATATATCTGTGTACTTTTACTTCAGAGGAAACAAAAACATCAGTTTCAGAAAGATACCTTCAAAGTAAAAGTAACAATAACAGCAGGTTATTTTGGTCATTTACGTTTAGCACAAGAGTTGAATGTAAGGATTTGCATCAATGTTCTCAACAGACATCCAGCAGCTGTTGGCGAAGAGAGAGATTCCCCCAGGGCAGCGGGAGGGGAGCCGCATGCTGGACCAGGAGGATCCACCAGAAGCACAACACATTGAAGAGGTACAGGTGGAACTGTGGTCGAGTGATGAGGGAGAGGAGCTTCAGGGACTGGAGGAGGCTGAGACCGGGACATTAGTATTCACTCCTTTCCCCAAGAAGAGTGAAGAAGATGATGGAGAGAAATTTCAGTCCTCACAACTTCTTGAAGCCCAAAGTGAAGAGAGCAGGGACGCACAGGACTGTGGAGGGTCAGAACCAGACATGAACAGTTATCCAGACGGTCTGTACCAACCAGGTGCTTCACAGTCTGAATCTGAGACTGATGACAGTAGTTTTGAGGAGGGCAATGAACCTCAGTCCGGTTTAAAACCTCTGCTAGACAAAGAAGTGGCTGCAAGTGATGTGGAATCTAACAATGGAGAAAGAGTGTGTGACGCAAGTTTCAGTCGAACAGACTCGCACATGAAAACACAGACTAGAGAGAGACAAATCAGTTGTTCAGTTTGTGCTAAAAGTTTCACACAACCAAGAGCTCTCAAAAAGCACATGGCTGTCCACACAGGGGAGAAACCATTTTCATGTTCAGTTTGTGGGAAAAGATTTGCCCGTAGCACAAATTTACGACAGCACATGCAATGCCACTCGGAAGAGAAGCCTTTCAGCTGCTCCCTTTGTGAGAAAAGATTTCACACGAGAGCGAAGCTTGCGAGACACATGATAGTTCACTCTAAAGAGAAACCCTTCAGCTGCTCCGTGTGCAAGAGGAGCTTCACTCTGAAAGAGAACTTAGTGAAACACATGGGATTTCACACTGCAGTGAAGCAAATCAGTCGTTCAGTTGGTGCTAAAAGTCTCACACAACAAAGAGCTCTCAAAAAGCACATGGCTGTCAACACAGGGGAGACACCGTTTTCATGTTCAGTCTGTGGGAAAAGATTTACCCGTAGTACAAATTTACGACAACACATGCAATGCCACTCGGAAGAGAAACCTTTCAGCTGCTCCCTTTGTGAGAAAGGATTTCACACGAGAGCGAAGCTTGCGAGACACATGATTGTTCACACTAAAGAGAAACCCTCTACCTGCTCTGTTTGTAACAGGGGTTTCACTCTTAAAGAAGACTTAGTGAAACACATGGAAGTTCACACTAATGAGAAACCCTCTACCTGCTCTGTTTGTAACAGGGGTTTCACTCTTAAAGAAGACTTAGTGAAACACATGGAAGTTCACACTAAAGAGAAACCCTTCAGCTGCTCCGTGTGTAACAGGAGCTTCACTCTTAAAGAAGATTTAGTGAAACACATGATAGTTCACTCTAAAGACAAACCCTCTACCTGCTCTGTCTGTAACAGGGGTTTCACTCTTAAAGAAGACTTAGTGAAACACATGGAAGTTCACACTAATGAGAAACCCTCTACCTGCTCTGTTTGTAACAGGGGTTTCACTCTTAAAGAAGATTTAGTGAAACACATGGAAGTTCACACTAAAGAGAAACCCTTCAGCTGCTCAGTGTGTAACAGGAGCTTCACTCTTAAAGAAGATTTAGTGAAACACATGATAGTTCACTCTAAAGACAAACCCTCTACCTGCTCTGTTTGTAACAGGGGTTTCACTCTTAAAGAAGACTTAGTGAAACACATGGAAGCTCATACTGCAGTGAAGCAAATCAGTCGTTCAGTTTGCGGTCAAAGCTTCACTGGACCTAGAGCTCTAAAAATGCACATGGCTGTCCACACAGGGGAGCAACCAGTTACATGTTCAGTTTGTGGGAAAGAATTTGCATGTAATGAAAATTTACAGCAACACATGGTATGCCACTTGGAAGAGAAGCCCTTCAGCTGCCATGTCAGTGAGAATAAATGTAATACTGAAGCGAACATCACAGTTCACACAGAAGAGAAACCCTCTACCTGCTCTGTTTGTAGCAGAAGCTTCACTCTTAAAGAAGACTTAGTGAAACACATGGAAGTTCACACTGGAGAGAAACAAATCAGTTGTTCAGTTTGCGATCAAAGCTTCACTGGACCTAGAGCTCTAAAAATGCACATGGCTGTCCACCCAGGGGAGAAATCAGTTTTGTGTTCAGTATGTGGGAAGAAATTCGCCGGTGTTAAAAATCTGCGGCAACACATGGTATGCCACTCGGACGAGAAACCTTTCAGCTGCTCCATTTGTGAGAAAAGATTCAGTGTCAGAGCGAAGCTTGTGAGGCACTTGATAGTTCACACAGAAGAGAAACCCTTCAGCTGCTCCGTGTGTCACAGAAACTTCCGCCTTGGTTACTACTTAGAGAAACACATGAGAACCCACTCTGGAGAGAAATCCTTCAGCTGCCCAGTGTGTAAAAGACGTTTGATAAATAAAGAAAACTTGGCGAAACACATGATGGCACATAATGGAGAGAAACTCTACAGCTGCTCCGTTTGTGACCAAAGCTTCACAGGACACATGGCTCTAAAAAAGCACATGACTGTCCACACTAAGGAGAAACCTTTTTTGTGCTCAGTCTGTGGGAAAAGATTTGCTTACAATCAGATCTTGCAAAAGCACATGTTATGTCACTCAGAGGAGAAACCATCCATGTGCTCAGTTTGTGGGAAAATATTTAGCACTGACGGACAGCTTGGGAGGCACATGAGATTGCACACAGGGGAGAAACCCTTCAGCTGCTCCGTGTGTGATGAGGGATTTAGTTCCAAAGGCCGTTTAGACCTTCACATGAGAATACACACTGGGGAGAAACCCTTCAGCTGCTTTGTTTGTGGGAAGCGTTTCACACAGCATGGCACTCTGAAAAGACACATGATGGTCCACACCGGGGAGAAACCGTATAGTTGTCTCTTCTGTGGAAAGAGATTTACTCGGCAAAGCTCTCTGAAAAGACACAAATGCGCATCCAAGAGCAGTGGAAACACAAAATAAGAATCCAAAGGTGCATTTGGACCAAGTGTCCCGGGGTCTTTTAGCCCCCAGAACTACTTCACCCGGATTTAAAAGGTTCCTGGGCCCCCATTGTTGTATGCGTTTCGACCGCGGGCTAAAGTCCCGGGTAGATTGTGCAAATCAGGCCAGTCAGGGATGGAGGAAAAAAGTAAACCCTTCTTTCTTTCTTTAATTCCTTTCTTTCTTTCTTTCCTTCTTTCTTTCCTTCTTTCTTTCTTTCATTCCTTTCCTTCTTCCTTTCTTTCATTCCTTTTTTCCTTTCTTCTTTCTTTCTTTCATTCCTTCTTCCTTTCTTCTTTCTTTTTCTTTCTTCCTTCTTTCTTTTTTCTTTCTTTCTGTCCTTCTTTCTTTTCATTCTTGCTTTATTTACTTCTTTCTTTGTTTCTTCCATTCCTTATTCCTTTCATTCCTTTCACGTCTTCTTTCTTTCTTTCTTTCTTTCTTTCTTTCTTTCTTTCTTTCTTTCCTTCTTTCTTTCTTTCTTTCTTTCCTTTTTCCTTTCTTTCATTCCTTTTTCCTTCAAGTTCAAGTTCAGCATTGCAGGCCCCGCCCCCCGAAAGCCACGGGACCTTTGAAAATTACTACCCCCCTAGCAGGGGCTTTTTAGTGGGAGGATCAACTACCCCTGAACTAAATTTAGACCCTGGTTCCTCTGGTCGAAACACACGTAGTTTAGGGGTAAAGTTCCTCCGGTCGAAAATCGCCTCAAAGTAAGTCATCCTTCCTCCAAGTGAGGAAGTCAGGTGATCATTTAAATTCTGTGTTGATTTGTTTTAATGCTATTAGTCTTTCACTGTGCATTCTGCTTTTTAACATTGTGCTGTTCAGTTTAAGAAATAAAATAAACAAATGAAACTTTAGTAAGTCGTCTTTTGTCACATACACTGCCGCGATCTGTAATATTTGAATCTTACATTAACTAGGGTTGTATGTCTTTTCAACTTTATGGATTGAGATTCCAGTTCTGTGGATTGATTGTGTTTCTTATTGATTCCTAATTCAATTATTGTTTGGAAAGTGAAAACATAACGACTATGGCATGAAAAGAAATTGTCTGGCCTTTATTGTTGGGACGTGTTGGCTCTAAGAAGTGAACTATCACCTGCGATACGTCTTTTCTTTTCCCTTGATTTTAAAAATCTTATTGGTTCATGTCAGGAGCTGATAATCAGATCCAAAATTTGGGCACCCTATTGACTGAAAGAGCACTAATGTGTTAATGTGTGTGTATGTGTGTCTTCAGTGAAGTGTGTCAGTCTCTGCAGAAGCTTCCAGCTGCAGCTGTCAGTTCAGTTTCTGTTCAGTCTGACTGAGGGAGGTTTTTGTACGACGCTTTTTCACTGTGTGTACACAGCCAGACTGTTGATATTATGACGACTCATACAGTGGTAAAACTGCAGCATCTTCAGTCTGGGACTCCACTGATGGTCAGAGCAAAGTTTGAGTTTGATCCACTGCCTGCAAACGATCTGGAATCCCTGTTACTCGAGTGCTAGCATAGTAATGAGCAGTTTAGGAGTTTCTCCATCTTTCTGTTGGTACCAGGCTAAAAGGTGGTAGTTGCTCCAAAAAAGAACATCCTGACTGGTCCTGCATGAGATAGTGACTGCGCCTCCCGGAGCAGATATCACTGCTGCAGGCTGAGTCACTGTGACCTGTCCTCTGGACTCTGAGGATACAGAGACAGAAACATAAAGCAGCGTCAGGGTTTTGTGGGCTTCATTTCAGAGGGACGGATGTTCATAGAGGAGAGGAGTTTGATTCTCTGGACTTTACCTGTGAAGCAGCAGCAGAGGAGAGTCCAGATGAGGACGCAGATCAGAGTCATGTTTTTGATGAGGAGGAGGATGATTTCTGTGGCTTCTGTTGTGATGAAGGACAGCTGTCAGTCATCCAGTGTTCAACTCTCAGGACTATAAACTCTCCCAGAGCACTGGAGCATGGTGCTTCTGATGCAAAGTGGCTCTCTATGGAAATGCTCTGACTCACTCCAACAGGGTGTTTGGTTACACTGCTGATGATGTTTATCATTGGACCAATCCCTTCACATGATCATTCATTAAACACTAAACAAATCGATCACATTTGAAGAAATGTGGTGTTTTTAGAACATGACCCTCACAGTGCTCTCAGGCTGGTCCAGGTGAGCGTACATGCGGTTGAATAGGAAGGTGATGGCATCCTCAACTCCCAGGTGTGGATGGTAGGCAAACTGGAGTGGATCCAAGAGGGGCCTGACCATCGGCCGGAGCTGTCCAGGATGAGTCTTCCAGGGTCTTCATGATGCGAGTTGTCAGTGCCACCAGTCTGTAGTCCTTCGTGTCGCTAGGGCGTGGCGTCTCTGGGACAGGAACGAGGCACAGGCTTTGAGGACCCTGGGGCTGATATCATCAGGGCCTGCAGCTTTGCCTGTGTTGAGTCTAATCAGCTGTCTTCTTACATGTTCAGCAGTAGAGGACAATGTGGAGTTGATAGGAGGGGGGTTTGGAGTCGTCAGCTGAGAGAGGGCTGCAAGAGTGGAGGTCAGCAGGGGGATCCGAGGTGGTGAACAGGACCCTCACCTGCAGATTGGGGGCTGTGAGGAGGAGGGTTTGCCAAGAGGGGGCAGTGGAGAAGCTAACGGCTGCTGGCAGTCAGCAGAGACGGGAGAGAAGAGCAGATCTGAAGAACAGATTCAGTTCAGATGAGGGCAGTCGTCTGGGATTCACTTGATTTACTTGTATTTCTTCTAGTTTGGACTTCAGCTCAATTAAACAGGTCATATGAGATTGTTCAAATGTCTAATTGAAAAATAAAAAAAAGAAGGGATTAGTTGTTAAAATAATGTTTGCTTTATGGACGTAATCAGTGAGAAATAAGGGTTTGGGAAGTACGACTGTATATCATCAGCATACAGGATGATTATAGTGGTGTGTGTTTACTGAAGTGTGTCAGTCTCTGCAGAAGCTTCCAGCTGCAGCTGTCAGTTCAGTTTCTGTTCAGTCTGACTGAGGGAGGTTTTTGTATGACGCTTTTTCACTGTGTGAACACCCACTGACTGTTGATGCTATGAAGACTCTGACAGTAGTAAACTGCAGCATCTTCAGTCTGGACTCCACTGATGGTCAGAGTGAAGCTAGATCCAGATCCACTGCCTGTAAAACGACCTGGAATCCCTGATGCTCGAGTGCTAGCATAGTAAATGAGCAGTTTAGGAGTTTCTCCATCTTTCTGTTGGTACCAGGCTAAATGATTTGAGCCATGAACAGTCTGACTGATCCTGCATGAGATGGTGACGGAGCCTCCCGGAGCAGAGCTCACTGCTGCAGGCTGAGTCACTGTGACCTGTCCTCTGGACTCTGAGGATACAGAGACAGAAACATAAAGCAGCGTCAGGGTTTTGTGGGCTTCATTTCAGAGGGACGGATGTTCATAGAGAAGAGGAGTTTGATTCTCTTGACTTTACCTGTGAAGCAGCAGCAGAGGAGAGTCCAGATGAGGACGCAGATCAGAGTCATGTTTTTGATGAGGAGGAGGAGGAGGATTTCTGTGGCTTCTGTTGTGATGAAGGACAGCTGTCAGTCATCCAGTGTTCAACTCTCAGGATTATAAACTCTCCCAGAGCACTGGAGCATGGTGCTGCTGATGCAAAGTGGCTGTCTATGGAAATGCTCTGACTCACTCTAACAGGTTCTCAGTGATAATGTTCATCACTTGAACAATCCCTTCAAGGGACCATAAAGTAAACATGATTTGAGTTCATTTGTAGAGCAGAGGAGCTCACAGCAGCTCTTTGTGGTCAGTACTTTGTTTTCACTTCAGCATGAACTGGATGTGACGTTTTGTGGGACAGTGTCTGTATTTATAAAATCACTCTAAAACAACAGAAGCTGAACATTTCCTTCAATGAACATATGTTTGTTTTGTGTTTCATACATGTCAACAATAAGTCCTGTGAGCACACCAAGGTCAGTCATAGAGTTCCTCATGGTTCAGTGCTTGGACCGATTCTCTTCACCTTATATTTGCTTCCTCTTGGTCATAACATGAGGAAACACTGCATAACTTTTCACTTGTATGCAGATGACACTCAGTTATACTTGTCAATGAAGCCCGAATAAACCAGCCTGGGAGCCTGTCATGGAGTTCCACAAGGTTCAGTGTTTAGAGCCATTACCTTCACCTTATATGATTGTTAAAAGTTGTCCTTGAATTTAAACAAAACAAAGTTCATCATCTTCAGCACTCGACAAATAAACAGTCAAGTTAAACTTAAGATCAATGAAGTTGAAATAGAAAGGTTGTATGAAAATATATTTCAGGGTGTGATCAATGATCATGAACTTAGTTGGAAGCCACATATAAACAATGTCTAAAGGAAAATGTCAAAAACCAATGCCATACTTCTTAAAACTAAGGAACTCTTGAATCAAAACTCATTGTACACTATTGTTCTCTCCATATATGTCACACTGTGTGGAGGTAAGGGGTAACACTTACAAAACAAACACTGATTCCAACCAACCAACACAGTATTGATTATTTTAAAGGCCCTTAAATTTGACGACTTACTGGAATATGAAACTACAAAGGTTTTGTACAAAGCACAAAATATTGACTTCACAACTGTGTTCAGAGGTTGTTTGAAATCAGAGACAGCAGGTATGAATTAAGAGGAACAGGTACTTTAAAAAACAAAGACAAGGTCAAATATAAACAGAGGGGTGTCTGTCAGAGGGGTAAACTTTAGGAACAGTTGTGATGAGGAATTAAAAATGTGTAATCCCTCAGTGATTGTTTTGTTCTGTTTTTTTCTTTCTGATTTGTACAAGGCTTCTATGTTGTGGAGAGAAATGTTAATTGTTGATGCAGACCAAAATAAAAATAAAGTTAATTTTCTTGTATTTTTTCTGGTGTTGGACTTCTGCTTGACTTGATCAGGCCAAGTGTCTTTGTTAAAACTGTAAACTCAAAGTTCTCTAAATGAGTGTTTTTGAAGAAGGAAGGAATTATTTAAATAATGTTTTCTTTATGGACATAATCAGTGGGAGATAAGGGTTTGTAAAGTTTGACTGTATATCATCAGCATACAGGATGATTTTATGGTGGTGTGTGTTTGATAAGATACTGTGTGTGTGTCTTCAGTGAAGTGTGTCAGTCTCTGCAGAAGCTTCCAGCTGCAGCTGTCAGTTCAGTTTCTGTTCAGTCTGACTGAGGGAGGTTTTTGTACGACGCTTTTTCACTGTGTGAACACATACTGACTGTTGATGTAGTGTCCACTCAGACAATAGTAAACTGCATCATCTTCAGTCTGGACTCCACTGATGGTCAGAGTGAAGCTAGATCCAGATCCACTGCCTGTAAAACGATCTGGAATACCTGATTCTTGAGTGCTAGTATGCTTAATGAGCAGTTTAGGAGTTTCTCCATCTTTCTGTTGGTACCAGTGCAGATAGTTAGCACCGTAAACATCCTGACTGGTCCTGCATGAGATGGTGACGGAGCCTCCCGGAGTAGAGATCACTGCTGCAGGCTGAGTCACTGTGACCTGTCCTCTGGACTCTGAGGATACAGAGACAGAAACATAAAGCAGCGTCAGGGTTTTGTGGGCTTCATTTCAGAGGGACGGATGTTCATAGAGGAGAGGAGTTTGATTCTCTGGACTTTACCTGTGAAGCAGCAGCAGAGGAGAGTCCAGATGAGGACGCAGATCAGAGTCATGTTTTTGATGAGGAGGAGGAGGAGGATTTCTGTGGCTTCTGTTGTGATGAAGGACAGCTGTCAGTCATCCAGTGTCCAACTCTCAGGACTTTAAACTCTCCCAGAGCACTGGAGCATGGTGCTGCTGATGCAAAGTGGCTCTCTATGGAAATGCTCTGACAGGGTCTTAATTGACACTAATGATACGTTTATCAATGGACTGATTCATTAATTTTAGTTTTGAAAGGACGTCTGCAAAGACCACATCAGTCCTGTTTCAGGTTCCCTCCATTGGCTCCTGATACATATTTTATTGTTGACTTATAAGGATGCTCTAGACCCCGGTCGTACCCCGAGGTCCTCAGCTGAGGCTCTGCCCACAGTCGAGGACCAAAGGTGAGCGGGCCTTTCCTGTCAGAGCTTCTCTGGAATAACGTCCCCGGGGAGATCACACTCACAACTTCTTTCTCCTCTTTTAAATCTCTTTTAAAAACACATTTTAATGGATGTGCTTTCACTGGAGATGTCACCTGAGCGTGTTTTAATCCAGATGTTTTTATTCTTCTTCAGGCCGTATCACTGGCAGGATTCTATCAGTTTATATTTCTGATCTTTTCATTGTTTTAATCTTTTATCTTTTGTTTTTTTTATTCGTCAAGCTTTCTTTTATTTCCTTTCTTATTTGATGGTCATGACATTTTTATCTTCCTTTATGTCTCTCTGACTTTGTGGATCTGTTTGCAGTTTTTTAAAAACCTTTGAGTCTTTGTCTTCAGCACTTTGAAACCCTGTTTTAAAAAGTTTTATATAAAAGAGATTATTATTTAAATTAATTAAGATTTAGGTTCAAACTTCTGAAGAAATCCTTTTGAGAAATTATCTTCATTTTAATAAAATATTCTAAAAAAAATGCATATAAAAAAATCTTCAGTGAGTTTGTTTGTGTCAGAGTCAGAGAGCCGTGTCTCTCTTCAGTCAGAGGTTTTTGTACGGCGGCTCAATGACTTTGTATCACTGTGGTTCACGTTCGGTGGAGGAACCAGTCTGGATCTTGGAAGTAAGTTTCTGTACAACTACTAAATGCTTCAACTGAAATATTGATTTACATTTAGTGTTCTTATGTTTAATTCAGGACGATATTTCCTCATGACTTTGAGTATTTCTGTTTTTATGTCTCCTTTGCCGTGGAACTAAACTCAGAGCAGCTTTACTGAACACATCTTGAAGCGTTCCTGTCAAACTGAAATTTAAAAAACTTGGAGGTTCTAAAAAATCCACCATCTGTTTAACATTTTTAATATTTAATCTTTGATTTGAATTCAACAATCTGTCTGAGTCACTTTGTTATCTGTGTTGGTAAGTAAAGCAGAGGAAGGTTTCTGATATGTGTGATCAGAAGTTGTTACAATTTTGACAGTTTTGAAACATTTTGTGCACTTTTTGATCCTTTTGGTTCTAATATAGATTCTCATGAAGAGCTCTGAAATGCAGTCAGTAGTTTTTATGTGATTGAATTTGCAGTGTAGTTTGATGTGTTTGAGCTGGTTCTGTATGATGAGTGTCTCTGTGCTGATATGCATGAGAGGCTTCTTAAAGGGAAGTGAAACAATGTGTGAGTGAGTGACTGGTGGAGCAGAAAAAACACCTGACACAAACTCCTTCAAGCAGAAGTTCAACTTTCAACATTAAAGCTGTCTCAGTGTCTGCTGTTTGATTGAAAGCTGTGTGGTCCCTGTCCTCTAAGCTGATTGGTGTCTCCTAGGTATGGTGCGCCCCACCCTGACGGTGCTGCCCCCCTCCGATAAGGAGCTGCAGCAGGGGACGGCCACGCTCATGTGCCTGGCCAACGAGGGCTTCCCTTCAGACTGGAGTCTGGCCTGGAAGGTGGGCGGCGGCGGCGGCAGCAGCGTCAGCTGGGAGGATAACACGAGCCCTGCTGTGCTGGAGAAGGGCGGTGGATACAGCTGGATCAGCACCATGAGCCTCACTGCAGACCAGTGGATGAAGGTGGGCTCTGTGACCTGTGAGGCCACCCGTGGCTCCCAGACTGTGGTCTCTCAGCCCCTGAGCAGAGACATGTGTCCCCAGTAGTGATCTAGCTTAGCAGCACTGGTTTCACCCTGCTACCGTCCTCAGTCTGCTCTCTTTTATCTCTTGTCTCATTTCAAACATGTTTTCATGCTTTTTGTATTGTGATCATTTCAAAATCTTAACACCATTAAAACAATAATGATAAAGTCATTTTGTTGTGTTTTTTTGGGTCATTTATAAAATGAAAGAGCTCATATTACTGCATGAGGCTAAGAGTCACATGTCTCTTATTTTATAGAAGTCTTTCATACTTCATGATCAGAGAAAATAGTTCATGGTTAGTTTGGTTTTGCAGGTATTAAAATAATTGAACACGTTTGGTGTTTATGGTATAAACTGTATAATGATATTATCAGAACACTGGAGAACCAACCACTGATGATGATTCATATGTTATGTGTTTTAAACAATATGAGACAAATAAGTTCAGTTTAAATATTCGAATCAAATTGCACAGGTATGAAAACTGATCAGAAATAAAAAGTAGGATATCATCAGCATAAAGAATCAAGGTGTCTACAATCTGATAAATGAGTGACTGACAGAAACATAAAAGACATGAAAAATCTCTCCACATGTTCAAAAGACTTCAATCAAACTATACAGACACATTTTTACAGAGAATATGATGTTTTATGTGGATTATTTTCAGTGTTTCCTTCATTTTTAATGAATGTCAAACATATTCCAGGGGTTAATGATGAAAAGAATCAAAGTGGAAATACTACACAGAAGCAACGTTTTATAAGAAAAACAGTTAGCGGTGATGCAAAACTTAGTGTGTGTGTCTTCAGTGAAGTATGTCAGTCTCTGCAGAAGCTTCCAGCTGCAGCTGTCAGTTCAGTTTCTGTTCAGTCTGACTGAGGGAGGTTTTTGTACGACGCTTTTTCACTGTGTGCATGACCACAGGCTGTTGATGTGATGTGCACCCTGACAGTAGTAAACTGCAGCATCTTCAGTCTGGACTCCACTGATGGTCAGAGTGAAGTCAGATCCAGATCCACTGCCTGTAAAACGATCTGGAATCCCTGATGCTCGAGTGCTGGTAGTATGAATGAGCAGTTTAGGAATTTCTCCATCTTTCTGTTGGTACCAGGCCAGATAGTTATTATTGTAAACAGTTGGACTGGACCTGCATGAGATGGTGACGGAGCCTCCTGGAGCAGATCTCACTGCTGCAGGCTGAGTCACTGTGACCTGTCCTCTGGACTCTGAGGATACAGAGACAGAAACATAAAGCAGCGTCAGGGTTTTGTGGGCTTCATTTCAGAGGGACGGATGTTCATAGAGGAGAGGAGTTTGATTCTCTGGACTTTACCTGTGAAGCAGCAGCAGAGGAGAGTCCAGATGAGGACGCAGATCAGAGTCATGTCTTTGATGAGGAGGAGGAGGATTTCTGTGTCTTCTGTTGTGATGAAGGACAGCTGTCAGTCATCCAGTGTTCAACTCTCAGGACTATAAACTCTCCCAGAGCACTGGAGCATGGTGCTGCTGATGCAAAGTGGCTCTCTATGGAAATGCTCTGACGGACTCCAACAGGTTTCTTCATCACACTGATGATAATGTTTAAATCGACTCATCTCTTCAAGGGACCATAGAGTAAACATACTTTAGTATTAAAGGCATTTGATCTTAAATTTATACTTTTAGAAAATATCAGTTCAAACTATAAACAATGACATCACCAAAGTGTCGTTGAATTTTCATAGACTTATAGGTTAGAATGTTTAACACTTGTATCTTTCCAGTCTAAGTGTCAGGGGCACAGTAACTTCCTTCCAATGTCATCTGAAGCTACTGGGTGACAGGCGAGACAGGGTCACTGTAGTAATCTCTCTCTCTCTCTGTACTTATGTAACTTAATGTACATAATAAATAGTGTTGGGACTTGTTATTTATTTTAATTATGAAGGATTATTCCAATAATCAACCCCCTTCGCTGCTCTGAAGTCTGTACCTTGCAGAGTCTGACTGTCCCGCCGGACACAGAATCACAACTGATCTTGTCTTAACCAAAATGAACCCTTTAATCATTCGATTCAGAACTTCTTCCCAAGGATAAAATTCCACAGATTTAATCTTTTCTGTGTCAAGTCGCAGCCCAAAGCTGGCTCAGACCTCTTGACTCCCCCTCTGGCTGCCCAAATACCCAGCATCTACTTGTAGATCCAATATCAACTGAATTCCATAACCCCATAACTTATAATATAATAACTTACCAGTCTTTGTGGTACAGATCCTGTTTGTGACGCCAATTTGTGGTGGAATTCATCAATAAACTGGAAACTGGACACAGACGACTCAGGAGACTCTGATGGCTTACGTTGAAAATAGTTTATGTTGAACTTGATCAAGGAGAAATGAGATAACAGCACACAGGCAGGAGAGTGCAATGCAATGACAAGTCAATTCTGTCAGACAATCCCTCAGGTGAGGTATTTATCCCCAAAGACGACACTAAAGTTAGATACCCGTGTTTGGACAATAAGAAACAAAGCAATCGGGAAGAAGAGCGGTGCTCTAGTCTGGAGACACTAAGTCGGTCACAACATACAGATAAAGACAGGAGGAGAGAGAAAGACCTTGATTACTACAGTGACCCTGTCTCGCCTATCACCCAGTAGATTCAGATGACATTGGAAGGAAGTAACTCTGCACCTGACACTTAGACTGGAAAGATACAAGTGTTAAACATTCTAACCTATATATATATAAGACTATGACAATTCCACGACAGAGGTGATGGTGAGCTTGAAGACTTTTGATTCATTCATCTTTTAATAATGGATAATATAATGATGTGTGCTGAGGCCCCTCGTCTTCACTTTGCTGACCCATCACTGCACAGCTTAAACCTCTTCACCAAGTGTGCGGACCACATGAATGTTTTGGGTCTGATCAACAACGAAGATGAGACAAACTACAGGAGCGAGTTGAGCCGCCTGGCCTTGTGGTGCAGACACAACAATCTCTCTGAACATTTAGAAGACAGCACTGCGTCCTGCCACATGTCTCTCCAGCACATCGTGAGAGCAGCCTTGTGCAATGCAGGTGACCCGACCCACCCGTCACACAGCCTCTTCAGCCTGCTGCCATCAGGAAGGAGACTACTAAGTCCCCCGGACAGGACCAGCAGACTGAAAGACAGCTTCATCCAACAGGCAGCTAGGATGCTGAACTTTCTCCCTCTTCTGCCCCCCCTCCCCATAGTACCCCCTGCATGGACTAAACCTGGACTCTGCCCCATGAATGAGTAATAGCTTTATGGACATAATCAGTGGCAAATGAGGGTTTCATAAAGTAAATCTCTGTTATCATCAGCTTACAGGAGGATTTTATGGTGGTGTGTGTTTGATAAGATACTGTGTGTGTGTCTTCAGTGAAGTGTGTCAGTCTCTGCAGAAGCTTCCAGCTGCAGCTGTCAGTTCAGTTTCTGTTCAGTCTGACTGAGGGAGGTTTTTGTACGACGCTTTTTCACTGTGTGTACACATGCTGACTGTTGATGTAGTGAAAACTCTGACAGTAGTAAACTGCAGCTTCTTCATTCTGGACTCCACTGATGGTCAGAGTGAAGTCAGATCCAGATCCACTGCCTGTAAAACGATCTGGAATACCTGATGCTCGAGTACTAGTAATTGAAATGAGCAGTTTAGGAATTTCTCCATCTTTCTGTTGGTACCAGTGCAGATAGCTATTACTGTAAACACTCTGACTGGTCCTGCATGAGATGGTGATGGCGCCTCCTGGAGCAGATCTCACTGCTGCAGGCTGAGTCACTGTGACCTGTCCTCTGGACTCTGAGGATACAGAGACAGAAACATAAAGCAGCGTCAGGGTTTTGTGGGCTTCATTTCAGAGGGACGGATGTTCATAGAGGAGAGGAGTTTGATTCTCTGGACTTTACCTGTGAAGCAGCAGCAGAGGAGAGTCCAGATGAGGACGCAGATCAGAGTCATGTTTTTGATGAGGAGGAGGAGGATTTCTGTGGCTTCTGTTGTGATGAAGGACAGCTGTCAGTCATCCAGTGTTCAACTCTCAGGACTATAAACTCTCCCAGAGCACTGGAGCATGGTGCTGCTGATGCAAAGTGGCTCTCTATGGAAATGCTCTGACTCACTCTAACAGGGATTTAGATAACCATGATAATGTTTATTATTTGACTAATCCCTTTCCTGGATCATTCATTAAATATTCAGTTCTCAATAAGTCACATATGAACAAATTTGGTGTTCAAACTATAAACATACAGAGGAAAGAGAAGTAGTGAACAAGTGTTTTTTTATTGGAGTCCTTCTCACCCTGTCAGGATTCTAATGTGCATGACCACTTTACAAGATCCTGCTTGAAACCAAGCTACCAACTTAAGACACAAGTAAACAAAAATATTGATTTTAAGAAGATTTTGTTTATTAGAAATGGTTTTCTTCAGTCCCTGTGATTATGCCTCAGCTTTGACATTTACACACGATGATTTAGCACACAAATGTAAGTCCATAAGCACAGAACGGCCTGCTCCTAGTTTCTTTAGTTTGTTTGATTTAAAAGCTTGTGTCCTTGATTACTCCTTGTATTTTTACTCCTGTTGGAACCTGTGGATTTTTCTTTCTTTCTTTCTTTCTTTCTTTCTTTCTTTCTTTCTTTCTTTCTTTCTTTCTTTCTTTCTTTCTTTCTTTCTACCTCCACAGTGAATTGCCTTTTGGAGCCTTCAACATGCCCCAAAACTCACCAAACTTTACACACTCATCAGGCCTGGTGAAAAATTTGATATTCTTTTGGTCCCGTTCCAAAAGTCCCCAAAATGGCTCAATAGCGCCCCCTTCAATTTTTCACTTTTCAAAAGGCCAGCCCCTCAACCCAGTTCAACCTACATGCATGGAATTTTTTTCCCATATCTATCGGGCCAAGACCTACACAAAAGCCTCTTAACGTCGTGGTGAAATCCCAACAGGAGGTCGGCCGTCTTCTTTTTAAATTCTGACACCCGAATTTGCAAGGGTACGTATTTAAGAGAACTTATCCTAGACCTTTTTTTTCTCCCATCAAACCCAAACCAGGCACATTCTGTAGTGAATGCATTGACCATTAAAGGTTATCAAGAGAAAATCCGGACGTCAATAGATGTGGGCGTGCCAGAGGGTCAAAGTTTGAGGTTTTCTTGGCAATCTGCCAAAAACTTTAAACCTTTTTAACTCTCACATACAATGTTGGATCAGGACCAAACTGGTCATGCATGAGAAGTGTGCTGTTCTGAACATATTTATGTACTAATATTCACTTATATCTGATAGCGCCCCCTACTGGCAACTGGAACTCACATGTGTACTTTGTGACGTATAGCTCCTCCTCTTTTGAACGTGTTCCAGTCTAATGTGCTCAGTAAAGCTCTTCACACCTTCATGAAGCATCACTGCTCACCAGTGTGACCTGTCGTTAAGGGGCGTGTCTCTGGCGACACCTCAAACTTTGATGTCTCTCCATGAAACTGAAACATCTGTAGCTCCATCATACAGAATTCAATCTCTTTCAAATTTCACATTCATGATGAAGGTCTACCCCTCAACACATCTATGGGTTAATTTGTCTAATACAGTCATAGCGCCACCTTCTGGAAATAAGTGGTACCGACTTTTACATACAATCTCCGATCTCTGCCAAATTTGACATGTGTCATCGAGGTCCCAGCCTGAGCTCATCTACATATTCAGTTTGCTCATAGGACTAGTGGCACCTATGGGACACATGAGGTATTTCCTCTCATAAAATATTTTTCACATGCTTCCCATCATAACTGCTTATATGATGATCTGTCACAAACGTTCCTTCAGATGAACACTTCATTAAAGTTGTAGCCTAGCCTTCTGGTCAAAAGCAGTACTACAATGTATGCTGTGTTTCAAACTGCACACGTTTGATCATAGTTTGAACCTAGGCCTGATTAAGGTCATGTTGGTTGTACCTGAAGCACAGTAACAGCTTGTGCACAGGCAGACAGTGTTGTTGTGTGAGGGCCAATTCATCGCCGCTTGCAGCTTTAATTATATATGGATCCGTTTTTTCACTTAAGACATCTTTCAGTACCAGTTTATCACAGTTCTTTATTCAGGCCTCTGGATACAGTCTCCAGAAATGTCTGTTGTATTGATTCATTTAAATTTACCTGAAAGGAAGATATTAAAAATGCATGCTGCAGTTTTAAAGTAGACATCTGTGTTTTATTATTTTTAATTGATCTGAAAAACTTGCAGACAGAGATTCATTTCAGTGAGTTTGTTTGTGTCAGAGTCAGAGAGCCGTGTCTCTCTACAGTCAGAGGTTTTTGTACGGCGGCTCAATGACTTTGTATCACTGTGGTACACGTTCGGTGGAGGAACCAGACTGGATGTTGGAAGTAAGTCAAATATGAACTCTTTATTGTTTCAGGAGCTTCTTTGTTTTTAATGTGAAATCTGTAGGAGATGAATCACTTAGCTTTTTGTTCAAAATGGGAATTCTTTAAGAAAACAGACAAACTTCACGTTGAAAGTTTAAAGTGTTGCAGAAAAAAATGAGAATTTAAATTGTACAACTTTAAAGGCTGAGCAGTTTTTAATGAGTAACTGATTTATTGTCTTACTTTGATGAAGGAGTTACATCTTGAGGGCTGGTAGGTTTAGTTCAGTCAGAGTCAGAGAGCCGTGTCTCTCTACAGTCAGAGGTTTTTGTACGGCGGCTCAATGACTTTGTATCACTGTGGTGGACTTTTGGTGGAGGAACCAGACTGGATGTTGGAAGTAAGTTTCTGTACAACTACTAAATGCTTCAACTGAAATATTGATTTACATTTAGTGTTTTTATGTTTAATTCAGGACGATATTTCCTCATGACTTTGAGTATTTCTGTTTTTATGTCTCCTTTGCCGTGGAACTAAACTCAGAGCAGCTTTACTGAACACATCTTGAAGCGTTCCTGTCAAACTGAAATTTAAAAAACTTGGAGGTTATAAAAAATCCACCATCTGTTTAACATTTTTAATATTTAATCTTTGATTTGAATTCAACAATCTGTCATAGTCACTTTTTTATCTGTGTTGGTAAGTAAAGCAGAGGAAGGTTTCTGATATGTGTGATCAGAAGTTGTTACAATTTTGACAGTTTTTAAACATTTTGTGCACTTTTTGATCCTTTTGGTTCTAATTTAGATTCTCATGAAGAGCTCTGAAATGCAGTCAGTAGTTTTTATGTGATTGAATTTGCAGTGTAGTTTGATGTGTTTGAGCTGGTTCTGTATGATGAGTGTCTCTGTGCTGATATGCATGAGAGGCTTCTTAAAGGGAAGTGAAACAATGTGTGAGTGAGTGACTGGTGGAGCAGAAAAAACACCTGACACAAACTCCTTCAAGCAGAAGTTCAACTTTCAACATTAAAGCTGTCTCAGTGTCTGCTGTTTGATTGATAGCTGTGTGGTCCCTGTCCTCTAAGCTGATTGGTGTCTCCTAGGTGATGCACGCCCCACCCTGACGGTGCTTCCCCCCTCCATTGCGGAGCTGCAGAAGGGGCATGCCACGGTCATGTGCCTGGCCAACAAGGGCTTCCCCTCAGGCTGGAGTCTGGCCTGGAAGGTGGGAGGTGGCGGCAGCAGCAGCATCAGCTGGGAGGATAGCAAGAGCCCTGCTGTGCTGGAGAAGGACGGCCTCTACAGCTGGATCAGCACCCTGAGCCTCACTGCAGACCAGTGGATGAAGGTGGACTCTGTGACCTGTGAGGCCACCCAGGGCTCTCAGACTCTGGTCTCACAGTCCCTGAGCAGAGACCAGTGTCCCTAGTTCTGATCTGACTCACTGGGACCCTGATTCTGTTTGTTCTCTGTTCCTGCTCTCAGTCTAAACTCTCTGTCTCTGGTTCTCTCTTTCAATCATGACATGTTTCATGTTTCAACATTTCACTGTTTCTACTCATGCTGATGGATTCAATGTTTTAAAACAATAAAGATTTTATTATGTATATCATCAAAGTGGCGTGCATTTTCACTTCCTGTCTATCATTCCCTTGATATATAAGAAGCTTTAGTCGAATAAAGACTTCTTTAAAACTGTAACAAAAACTTCCTCTCATATAACTCACCTTCAAGAAGATCCATGTGTTCTGTTCATGTATTATTAAACTGCATAAAGAACAATCATCTGAAAACATCTGATATTTCTCAAGATAACCAAATAAACAGGGTATCATCGATATAAAGTCGAATACAATTCATGAAAATCAAGATTTTAATTCATTTAATGTTGAAGGATGAAAGACTCAACTCAAGAGAAGTCTTTCTTTTTTAGCTCTTAGTCAGAAGATTCACTCTTATTTAACTCCCATCAGAAACTCAAACCAGAAGTCTGGAACATGTGGATGTAAAATTTGGAGAACAGAGAACATTTTATGAAAGTTAGAAAATTGTTTTTTTTTGTCAAAATTAAAATCAAACTTTGACCCAAAGCCACAGCCACACCTTTAGATGTAGACTCAATCTTTTAATAACTTATATCTTTGAACTTGTGTTCAACACACTGAACAATTTTGGGGGTGATCAGATGATGCCCCTGGAAGTAGTTTTTTCAAATATGGATTTTCGTCATCGCCAAAATAACACCTTAATATAAAATTCACATCAAATTAGCTGAGGTCTTGTTTTTGTTTTTTAAGTATGGGTTCCAGAGGCTTATTTTTTTGTACATCTTAACATGTTAAATATGCAAACAAAATGATATACAGTGAGGGGAAAGTAACCTCAGTAGGGACATTTATTTGTACATAATCAGTGGGACATGAGGGTTTGTAAAGTGTAACTGTATATCATCAGCATACAAGATGATTTTATGGTGGTGTGTGTTTGATAAGATACTGTGTGTGTGTGTGTGTGTGTGTGTGTGTGTGTGTGTGTTCAGTGAAGTGTGTCAGTCTCTGCAGAAGCTTCCAGCTGCAGCTGTCAGTTCAGTTTCTGTTCAGTCTGACTGAGGGAGGTTTTTGTACGACGCTTTTTCACTGTGTGAACGACCACAGGCTGTTGATGTGATGTGCACTCTGACAGTAGTAAACTGCAGCATCTTCAATCTGGACTCCACTGATGGTCAGAGTGAAGTCAGATCCAGATCCACTGCCTGTAAAACGGTCTAGAATACCTGATTCTCGAGTGCTAGCATACTTGATGAGCAGTTTAGGAGTTTCCCCATCTTTCTGTTGGTACCAGAACAGATAGTTATTACCATAAACAGTTGGACTGGTCCTGCATGAGATGGTGACGGCGCCTCCCGGAGCAGATCTCACTGCTGCAGGCTGAGTCAGTGTGGCCTGTCCTCTGGACTCTGAGGATACAGAGACAGAAACATAAAGCAGCGTCAGGGTTTTGTGGGCTTCATTTCAGAGGGACGGATGTTCATAGAGGAGAGGAGTTTGATTCTCTGGACTTTACCTGTGAAGCAGCAGCAGAGGAGAGTCCAGATGAGGACGCAGATCAGAGTCATGTTTTTGATGAGGAGGAGGAGGAGGATTTCTGTGGCTTCTGTTGTGATGAAGGACAGCTGTCAGTCATCCAGTGTTCAACTCTCAGGACTATAAACTCTCCCAGAGCACTGGAGCATGGTGCTGCTGATGCAAAGTGGCTCTCTATGGAAATGCTCTGAGTGATTCTAACAGTGTTCATGCTGATGATGATGTTCATCATTTGCTGAATCCCTTCATTAAACCTATAAAATATCAACCACATCTTAATAAATGTGCTGTTCTTAAATCATTTTTAAACATATCGTGGACTTGCTTGTGAACAATGAGACGTTACATTGAGTCTTGTTTCCCTAACAGAGATGGTCGGTGTCCGGTAGCTCCTCAGGCTGCTCTCACATCTGCCCGCTGACTGTGAGAGCAGCCTGAGACGGACACTGACGTTTTCACCAGTGTCAACAGGCAGAGGGGAAAAATATTCTGTTTCCATTTAATATTGAAAACCATTGTATGTGTGTTGCTGCAGTATTCACAACAGCTACATCACATTGTTTTTGATGAGGTTGATGTCTGTGATGGAAACTTACACTGAAATCAGTTAAGCTAGCTACACACGAGACGACTTTTGGATCTTCACCTATTTAAAACCTGTAGGAGACCACACACTCAGGGACATGTACGACGGATTTTTAACATCACAATCCTCTGAACACACACACACTAGTAGATCCCTTAAGACCTCCAGGCCACACACTTAATGTTTGTGATAACGATTGCACAGACATGAGATCTCAAAGAGGCTTGCGTCATCAAACGTGACTTCGGAAGATAAACGAACAGGGAGGGAGATTGACGTCGTCCGCCGGCAGTCCCGGTGTGTGTTCTGTCATGTAGCAACAAAAAGGAGGAAAAGAATCTGGGTCAGTAACGCCACAAGGTGCTCTTTATTTTCAGTATCCCACTTGGCATGGAGTACGTTTGTGTTTACGTTCAATGCCATGTGTGTGAGCTGCAAAAAACTCAGCTATGACTCTTCCCCGTATGCTCCCCTCATTGGTCACTGCGAGTATTCTGTCGGAGGATGTTATTCTCCAGAGATTTATTTTAAATTTAAGGCAAGGCAAGGCAGCTTTATTTTTATAGCGCATTTCATACATGAGGGCAACTCAATGTGCTTTACATTAAAACATTAAAAAAATTGGAAACATTCAGACAAGCATAAAAGAACATAATTAAAATGACAAATATAATAAAACAGAAAAGAAAAGGAAAATTAGAAATATATTAAAAATTACATTAAAATTTTAATTTAAAGTGAGTTAAAATAATCTAAGAAAAGAGGTAAATAAAAAAGTCTTAACCTTTGATTTAAAAGAGGTGAGAGTTGGAGCAGACCTGCAGCTTTCAGGGAGTGTGTTCCAGATATGTGGAGCATAATGACTAAACGCTGCTTCACCATGTTTCCTTCTGACTCTAGGGACTGAAAGCAGACCAGGACCTGATGACCTCAGAGGTCCAGGTGGTTCATAAGGTAGTAGCAGATCAGCCTAAACCATTCAGTGCTTTATAAACCATCAGCAGGATTTTAAAGTCTATTCTCTGACAGACAGGAAGCCAGTGTAGAGATCTAAGAACTGGAGTGATGTGGTCTACTTTGTTGGTCCTTGTTAGGACTCGAGCAGCAGCATTCTGTATGAGCTGCAGCCGTCTGATGGACTTTTTAGGGAGTCCTGTAAAGACCCCGTTACAGTAGTCTAGTCTGCTAAAGATAAATGCATGGAGGAGTTTTTCTGCATCCTGCTGAGACATGAGTCCTTTAATCCTTGATATATTCTGAAGGTGATAGTAGGCTGACTTTGTAATTGTCTTAATGTGGCTGCTGAAATTAAGGTCTGAGTCTAAGACTACACCAAGGTTTCTGGCTTGGTTTGAACATTTCATCTGTGCAGATTGGAGCTGAGCAGTAACCTTTAACCTTTCTTCCTCCAAAAACAATCATTTCAGTTTTTTCTTTGTTTAACTGAAGAAAGTTCTGTCTCGTCCAGTCATTGATTTGTTCAATGCATTTACTCAGTGTTTGTATGGGACTATAATCCCCTGGTGATATGGTGATGTAAATGTGTGTGTCATCTGCATAGCTGTGGTATTTTATTTTGTTGTTTCTTATTATCTGACCTAAGGGGAGCATGTAGATGTTGAATAGCAGAGGCCCCAGAATGGATCCCTGAGGTACTCCACATACGATTTTCATCCGTTCAGATGTGTATTTACCTATAGACACAAAATAGTCCTGGTCATTTAAATAGGACTTAAGCCAATTTAGTACTGCACCAGAGAGTCCCACCCAGTTTTAAAGTCTGTCCAGTAGTATCTTGTGGTCAACTGTGTCAAAAGCAGCACTAAGATCAAGTGATACCAAAACTGAAATTTTGCCATTGTCTGTGTTTAAATGAATATCATTGAGGACCTTGACTAGAGCGGTCTCTGTGCTGTGATGTGATCGAAATCCTGATTGGAAGACATCAAAACAGTCATTTATCATTCGATAATTGTTCAATTGTTGAAAAACAGCTTTTTCAATAAACATAAAGAAGATAATAGATCAACATGAGGACACAAGTGTCAGTCCATAAGAACAGAACGGCCTGCTCCTAGTTTCTGTAGTTTGTTTGATGTTAAAGCTTGTGTCCTTGATTTCTCCTCGTAGTTTTACTCTGATGATAGTTTTTGTATATGGATCCGTTTTTTCACTTAAAGCATCTTTCAATACCAGTTTATCACAGTTCGTTATTCAGGCCTCTGGATACAGTCTCCAGAAATGTCTGTTGTAATGATTCATTTAAATTTATCTGAAAAGAAGATATTAAAAAATGCATGCTGCAGTTTTAAAGTAGACGTCTGTGTTTTATTATTTTTAATTGATCTGAAAAACTTGCAGACAGAGATTCATTTCAGCGAGTTTGTTTGTGTCAGAGTCAGAGAGCCGTGTCTCTCTACAGTCAGAGGTTTTTGTACGGCGGCTCAATGACTTTGTATCACTGTGGTACACGTTCGGTGGAGGAACCAGACTGGATGTTGGAAGTAAGTCAAATATGAACTCTTTATTGTTTCAGGAGCTTCTTTGTTTTTAATGTGAAATCTGTAGGAGATGAATCACTTAGCTTTTTGTTCAAAATGGGAATTCTTTAAGAAAACAGACAAACTTCACGTTGAAAGTTTGAAGTGTTGCAGAAAAAAATGAGAATTTAAATTGAATAACTTTAAAGGCTGAGCAGTTTTTAATGAGTAACTGATTTATTGTCTTACTTTGATGAAGGAGTTACATCTTGAGGGCTGGTAGGTTTAGTTCAGTCAGAGTCAGAGAGCCGTGTCTCTCTACAGTCAGAGGTTTTTGTACGGCGGCTCAATGACTTTGTATCACTGTGGTGGACTTTTGGTGGAGGAACCAGACTGGATGTTGGAAGTAAGTTTCTGTACAACTACTAAATGCTTCAACTGAAATATTGATTTACATTTAATGTTTTTATGTTTAATTCAGGACGATATTTCCTCATGACTTTGAGTATTTCTGTTTTTATGTCTCCTTTGCCGTGGAACTAAACTCAGAGCAGCTTTACTGAACACATCTTGAAGCGTTCCTCTCAAACTGAAATTTAAAAAACTTGGAGGTTATAAAAAATCCACCATCTGTTCAACATTTTTAATATTTAATCTTTGATTTGAATTCAACAATCTGTCATAGTCACTTTGTTATCTGTGTTGGTAAGTAAAGCAGAGGAAGGTTTCTGATATGTGTGATCAGAAGTTGTTACAATTTTGACAGTTTTGAAACATTTTGTGCACTTTTTGATCCTTTTGGTTCTAATTTAGATTCTCATGAAGAGCTCTGAAATGCAGTCAGTAGTTTTTATGTGATTGAATTTTCAGTGTAGTTTGATGTGTTTGAGCTGGTTCTGTATGATGAGTGTCTCTGTGCTGATATGCATGAGAGGCTTCTTAAAGGGAAGTGAAACAATGTGTGAGTGAGTGACTGGTGGAGCAGAAAAAACACCTGACACAAACTCCTTCAAGCAGAAGTTCAACTTTCAACATTAAAGCTGTCTCAGTGTCTGCTGTTTGATTGATAGCTGTGTGGTCCCTGTCCTCTAAGCTGATTGGTGTCTCCTAGGTGATGCGCGTCCCACCCTGACGGTGCTTCCCCCCTCCATTGCGGAGCTGCAGAAGGGGCATGCCACGGTCATGTGCGTGGCCAACAAGGGCTTCCCCTCAGGCTGGAGTCTGGCCTGGAAGGTGGGCGGTGGCGGCAGCAGCAGCATCAGCTGGGAGGATAGCAAGAGCCCTGCTGTGCTGGAGAAGGACGGCCTCTACAGCTGGATCAGCACCCTGAGCCTCACTGCAGACCAGTGGATGAAGGTGGACTCTGTGACCTGTGAGGCCACCCAGGGCTCTCAGACTCTGGTCTCACAGTCCCTGAGCAGAGACCAGTGTCCCTAGTCCTGATCTGACTCACTGGGACCCTGATTCTGTTTGTTCTCTGTTCCTGCTCTCAGTCTAAACTCTCTGTCTCTGGTTCTCTCTTTCAATCATGACATGTTTCATGTTTCAACATTTCACTGTTTCTACTCATGCTGATGGATTCAATGTTTTAAAACAATAAAGATTTTATTATGTATATCATCAAAGTGGTGTGCATTTTCACTTCCTGTCTATCATTCCCTTGATATATAAGAAGCTTTAGTTGAATAAAGACTTCTTTAAAACTGTAACAAAAACTTCCTCTCATATAACTCACCTTCAAGAAGATCCATGTGTTCTGTTCATGTATTATTAAACTGCATAAAGAACATTCATCTGAAAACATCTGATATTTCTCAAGATAACAAAATAAACAGGGTATCATCGACATAAAGACAAATGCAATTCATGAAAATCAAGATTTTAATTCATATAATGTTGAAGGATGAAAGACTCAACTCAAGAGAAGTCTTTCTTTTTTAGCTCTTAGTCAGAAGATTCACTCTTATTTAACTCCCATCAGAAACTCAAACCAGAAGTCTGGAACATGTGGATGTAAAATTTGGAGAACAGAGAACATTTTATGAGAGTTAGAAAATTTAATTTTTTGGCAAATATGAAAATCAAACTTTGACCCAAAGCCACAGCCACACCTTTTAATGTAGACTCAATCTTTTGATAACTTATATCTTTCAACTTGTGTTCAACACACTGACCAATTTTGGCGGGGATAAGATGACGCCCCTGGAAGTAGTTTATTCAAATATGGATGTTCGTCATCGCCAAAATAAAACCTTTATATTAAATTAAAATCAAATTAGCTGACGTCTTGTTCTTTTTTAAGTATGGGTTCCAGAGGCTTATTTTTTTTAGGGCTTAACATGTTAAATATGCAAACCACATTTCATTCAGTGAGGTGAAGGTTACCTCAGTAGGGACATTTATTTGTACATAATCAGTGGAACATGAGGGTTTGTAAAGTGTAACTGTATATCATCAGCATACAAGATGATTTTATGGTGTTGTGTGTTTGATAAGATACTTTGTGTGTGTCTTCAGTGAAGTGTGTCAGTCTCTGCAGAAGCTTCCAGCGGCAGCTGTCAGTTCAGTTTCTGTTCAGTCTGACTGAGGGAGGTTTTTGTACGACGCTTTTTCACTGTGTTGACGTAGATTGACTGTTGATGTAGTGTTTACTCTGACAATAGTAAACTGCAGCATCTTCAGTCTGGACTCCACTGATGGTCAGAGCAAAGTTTGAGTGTGATCCACTGCCTGCAAAACGACCTGGAATCCCTGATACTCGAGTGCTAGCATAATAAATGAACAGTTTAGGAGTTTCTCCATCTTTCTGTTGGTACCAGGAGAAAATGTGGTCGTTGCTCCAAACTTCAACATTCTGACTGATCATGCATGAGATGGTGACGGAGCCTCCTGGAGCAGATCTCACTGCTGCAGGCTGAGTCACTGTGAACTGTCCTCTGGACTCTGAGGATACAGAGACAGAAACATAAAGCAGCGTCAGGGAAATGATTGATGGTCTCCAACAAGGTCTTATGTGTGTAATGTTTATTACTCAACCAATCCATTCACAGGATTATTTATGAAGCATGATTCAGTATCAGTTGCATAGATCCTATATTCAAGCTTGTTAGTTAATTTATCCTCAAATTATTAAAGAATTAAGGTTCCAGATATGATATTGAGTCAGAGAACTTTTGATTGAGTCATTGCATGCACATCAGCACAGAGACAGTCACCACCTTGGACGGACGGGACCACTTCACCCAATCAGTCCCTGTGCTGATGGCTTCAGCAATGGTCTTCAGGACTTGATAGTGTCTGCACCGCCCTTCTCTCAGTGCCTTTGAGCAGCAGCTTAGGATGTGCTCATATTTGACAAAGAATGATACATTAATAAAACACACATGTGCTCTATCACTCAGGGATTTGCACACAGAGCAGCCTGAGAAAGTCTTACACTGTTTGCATAACGTGAACACAACGTTAAAGTTACTAAAGTGCTGACTACAGACAAACACATACTTGGATTTTGGATCCCTCAGTGGACCAAGCTCGTCCTCCTGCAGGATACCTTGCAGCTACAGGTATCTTCCTACTGGTCTCTGTGCTTCCAATGGTTCCATAAAACTTCAGTTTTGGAGTTTTAGGTCCAATTGTAGAGCAGAGGAGCTCACAGCAGCTCTTTGGCATTGTGGCTAGTGCTTTGTTTTCCTCTCAGCTTGAACTGGATGTGACATTTTATGGGACAGTGTCTGTATCTATAAAATCAATTAAAAACCATCAGAAGCTGAACATTCTGTTTAATTAAACAGGACATATGGGTCTGTGAAAAATTATACACAAAGTTATCGAATGAGTATTTTTCAAGAGGGAAGTAATTATGTATTTAGAAATTGTTTGCTTTATGGACATAATCAGTGGGACATGAGATTTTTTTTAAGTGTAACTGTATATCATCAACATACAAGATGATTTTATGGTGGTGTGTGTTTGATAAGATACTGTGTGTGTGTCTTCAGTGAAGTGTGTCAGTCTCTGCAGAAGCTTCCAGCTGCAGCTGTCAGTTCAGTTTCTGTTCAGTCTGACTGAGGGAGGTTTTTGTACGACGCTTTTTCACTGTGTGCCCACCCACTGACTGTTGATGACATGGACACTCTGACAGTAGTAAACTGCAGCATCTTCAGTCTGGACTCCACTGATGTTCAGAGTGAAGCTAGATCCAGATCCACTGCCTGTAAAACGATCTGGAATCCCTGATACTCGAGTGCTAGCAAGCTGAATGAGCAGTTTAGGAGTTTCTCCATCTTTCTGTTGGTACCAGGCTAAATGATTTGAGCTATGAACATTCTGACTGATCCTGCATGAGATGGTGACGGAGCCTCCCGGAGCAGATCTCACTGCTGCAGGCTGAGTCACTGTGACCTGTCCTCTGGACTCTGAGGATACAGAGACAGAAACATAAAGCAGCGTCAGGGTTTTGTGGGCTTCATTTCAGAGGGACGGATGTTCATAGAGGAGAGGAGTTTGATTCTCTGCACTTTACCTGTGAAGCAGCAGCAGAGGAGAGTCCAGATGAGGACGCAGATCAGAGTCATGTTTTTGATGAGGAGGAGGAGGAGGAGGATTTCTGTGGCTTCTGTTGTGATGAAGGACAGCTGTCAGTCATCCAGTGTTCAACTCTCAGGACTATAAAGTCTCCCAGAGCACTGGAGCATGGTGCTGCTGATGCAAAGTGGCTCTCTATGGAAATGCTCTGTCCAAGCTCCTGGTGTTGGTATTCTCTCCACCAGGGGTCCCTTTCTGGTTCTTCATCCCCATTAAGTGTTTAGAAGTTCTCCCTCATCCATACATTAATATCAGAAACAGAGGCGACAACCAATCTCTTCAAGGGACCATAGACTCAACATACTTTAATATTAAAGGCATTCGATCATGAATTTAAACTTCTAGTAAAAAGCAGTTCAAACTATAAACAATGAAGGTTGCAGAGGTGATTGTGAGCTTGACGACTTTTGATTCATTCATATTTTAATAATGGATAATATAATGATGTGTGTTGGGGCCCTCGTCTTCACCTTGCTGACCCACAGCTGTACAGCTGTACAGCTCTAACCTCTTCACCAAGATTAAGGACCACATGAATGTTGTGGGTTTCATCAACAACGAAGATGAGACAAACTACAGAAGCGAGTCGAGCCGCCTGGCCTCGTGGTGCAGACACAACAATCTCTCTCTGAACGTTGAGAAGATGAAGGAGGTTGTGGACTTCAGGAGAGGATACACCCAGCATTCTCCTCTGACCATCAATGGTTCTGCTACGGAGAGGGTGAGCAGCACCAAGTTCCTGAGTGTGCACATCACTGAGGACCTCTCCTGGACCACCGACACTGCATCACTGACCAAGAAAGCCCATCAAGGCCTCTACTTCCTGCATAAGCTGAGAAGAGCCAGAGCCCCAGCCCCCATCAGACCCACCTTCTACAGAGGAACCATCCAGAGCATTCTCACCAGCAGCCTCACTGTGTGGTGAGGGGCCTGCACTGCATCCTGCAACATGACCCTCCAGCACATCGTGAGAGCAGCTGAAGAGGTCGTCGGTGCCTCCCTCTCCTCCCTCCATGACATTTACTGATCCTGTCTCACCTGAAAAGCCTTGTGCAATGCAGGCGACCCCCCCCCCCCCCCCCCCCCCCCCCCCCCCCCCCCCATGAATGGACTAAACCTGGACTCAGACCCATAAATGAGTGATGGCTTTATGGACATAATCAGTGGAAATGTAGGCTTTCATAAAGTATAACTGTTAATCATAAGGATACAGGATGATTTTATGGTGGTGTGTGTTTGATAAGATACTGTGTGTGTGTCTTCAGTGAAGTGTGTCAGTCTCTGCAGAAGCTTCCAGCTGCAGCTGTCAGTTCAGTTTCTGTTCAGTCTGACTGAGGGAGGTTTTTGTACGACGCTTTTTCACTGTGTGAACAGATACTGACTGTTGATGTAGTGTTCACCCAAACAGTAGTAAACTGCAGCATCTTCAATCTGGACTCCACTGATGGTCAGAGTGAAGTCAGATCCAGATCCACTGCCTGTAAAACGATCTGGAATCCCTGATACTCGAGTGCTAGTATAATAAATGAGCAGTTTAGGAATTTCTCCGTCTTTCTGTTGGTACCAGGCTAGATCATTACCATCAACATCCTGACTGGTCCTGCATGAGATGGTGACGGAGCCTCCCGGAGCAGAGCTCACTGCTGCAGGCTGAGTCACTGTGACCTGTCCTCTGGACTCTGAGGATACAGAGACAGAAACATAAAGCAGTGTCAGGGTTTTGTGGGCTTCATTTCAGAGGGACGGATGTTCATAGAGGAGAGGAGTTTGATTCTCTGGACTTTACCTGTGAAGCAGCAGCAGAGGAGAGTCCAGATGAGGACGCAGATCAGAGTCATGTTTTTGATGAGGAGGAGGAGGATTTCTGTGGCTTCGGTTGTGATGAAGGACAGCTGTCAGTCATCCAGTGTTCAACTCTCAGGACTATAAACTCTCCCAGAGCACTGGAGCATGGTGCTGCTGATGCAAAGTGGCTCTCTATGGAAATGCTCTGAGTCACTCCAACAGGATCTTAAATCACACTCATGATCAAGTTTATTACCCCAACAAGACTTTAGTCAGAAGATTCACTCAGTGTCTTATTGGAAAGAAATGTAAATATTGAAGCAGGTTGTTTTCATATCTTGGTGTTTGTATTTTAAAATTTCACCCAAAGATCAGTGGAGAGTCATGATGTGATGCAGGGTTTGATAGTCTGACTTCCAACCAGAAACTCAAACCAGAAGTCTGGAACATGTGGATGTAAAATTTGGGGAACAGGGAACATTTTATGAGAGTTAGAAAATTGATTTTTGTTGGCAAATATGAAAAATCAAACTTTGACCCAAAGCCACAGCCACACCTTTTGATGTAGACTCAATCTTTTTATACATTTAAACTTTCAACTTGTGATCAACACACTGACCAATTTTGGGGATGATCGTATGATGTCACTGGAAGTAGTTTTTTTAAACATGGATGTTCGTCATCAACAAAATAACACCTTAATATTAAATTAACGTTAAATTAGCTGATGTCTTGTTGATTTTTTCAGTATGGGTTCAAGATGCTTTTTTTGAGGGTCCTAACATGTTAAATATGAGACCACATTAATTACATGAAGATGAAATTATCCTCAGTAGGGACATTTATTTGCAAGTTTAAGGTGACCCTATTGATCCATTTTGCAACAGTTATGAGCAAAGCCTGGAAAACATTAACGTTTCACCAGGCCTTATGGATGTGCCAAATTTGGTGAGATTTAGATTTAAAAAATTGGGATTTTCAGCAGAGTAAAAAAGAAAAAGAAATTCTTTCATTCCAATAGTCTTTGCAGTCTTTGCTGTACGTGCCCTCATGAAGTCTCTTGGAATGGAGAGCCAATGTTTTATCAAAATGACCTCTCAAAATAAAACCTTTGTAAATGAAAGGATACAACTGTGTGTGATTTAGCAAAAGGGTTTTACAGTAAAGTAATCAAAGCAAAACATCAGCTTTGACCACTGATTGGATGAGGGACTAGTTCATGAGGACACCAGGAAGTATAAAACAACGTCTTTTTGCAGATTTTAGGATATGTCACAAAACTGAATGTCAGAAATGTGTGTGTGTGTGTGTCCTCGGTGAAGTGTGTCAGTCTCTGCAGCTGTCAGTTCATTTTGACTGAGGGAGGTTTTTGTACAACGCTTTTTCACTGTGTGGAAATTCCCTGACTGTTGAGGTAGTGTTGACTCTGACAGTAGTAAACTGCAGCATCTTCAGTCTGGACTCCACTGATGGTCAGAGCAAAGTTTGAGTGTGATCCACTGCCTGTAAAACGATCTGGAATCCCTGATACTCGAATGTGTGTGCGATAAAAAATCAATTTAGGACTTTCTCCATCTTTGTGTTGGTGCCAGGCTAAAAGGTGGTAGTTCAAATGAAATTGAACATTCGGACTGGTCCTACATGGGATGGTGACGGAGCCTCCCAGAGCAGAGATCACTGCTGCAGGCTGAGTCACTGTGACCTGTCCTCTGGACTCTGAGGATACAGAGACAGAAACATAAAGCAGCGTCAGGGTTTTGTGGGCTTCATTTCAGAGGGACGGATGTTCATAGAGGAGAGGAGTTTGATTCTCTGGACTTTACCTGTGAAGCAGCAGCAGAGGAGAGTCCAGATGAGGACGCAGATCAGAGTCATGTTTTTGATGAGGAGGAGGAGGATTTCTGTGGCTTCTGTTGTGATGAAGGACAGCTGTCAGTCATCCAGTGTTCAACTCTCAGGACTATAAACTCTCCCAGAGCACTGGAGCATGGTGCTGCTGATGCAAAGTGGCTCTCTATGGAAATGCTCTGAGTCACTCCAACAGGATCTTAAATCACACTAATGATAATGTTCATCACTCGACCAATCCCTTTTATTTGTAGAGCAGAGGAGCTCACAGCAGCTCTTTGTGTTCAGTGCTTTGTTTTCCCTTCAGCATAAACTGGATGTGACCTTTTTCTTGGACATAGTCTATATCTATAAAATCAATCATAAGCAACAGAAGCTGAACATTTCCTTCAATGAAAAGATTACTTTCTTGTGTTTAATACATGTCAACAATAAGTCCTTTGAGCACACCAAGGTCAGTCATGGAATTCCACAGGGTTCAGTGCTTAGACCGATTCGTTTCACCTTATAACTGCTTCCTCTAGGATGAGGAAACACTGCATAAACTTTCACTGTTATGTTGATGACACTCAGTTATACTTATCAATGAAACCAGAAGAAAGCAATCAGTTAACTAAACTAGATGCATGTCTTAAAGACATTAAGACCTGGAAGACTCAGCTCAGATAAAACTGACATTAAATCAGACTGCAGATATTTATCCTGTAATAGATGAGGACAGGGGATTGTGTTTCACTTTACTATATCTGATTTCTTTTGGTTTGGACTTCTGCTTAATTACACAGGTCATATGAGTTTGTTAAAATGTAAACTCAAAGTTATCTAATGGAGTATTTTTCAAGAGTAAATGAGTTATTTTTAAAAAATATGTTTTGCTTTGTGGACATAATCAGTGGGAAATTAAGGTGTTGTAAAGTATAACTGTATATCATCAGTATACAGGATGATTTTATGGTGGTGTGTGTTTGATAAGATACTGTGAAGTGAAGTGTGTCAGTCTCTGCAGAAGCTTCCAGCTGCAGCTGTCAATTCAGTTTCTGTTCAGTCAGACTGAGGGAGGTTTTTGTACGACGCTTTTTCACTGTGTGCACAGATACAGACTGTTGATCTGATGGAGACTCTGACAGTAGTAAACTGCAGCATCTTCAATCTGGACTCCACTGATGGTCAGAGTGAAGTCAGATCCAGATCCACTGCCTGTAAAACGATCTGGAATACCTGATTCTCGAGTGCTAGCATACTTGATGAGCAGTTTAGGAGTTTCCCCATCTTTCTGTTGGTACCAGAACAGATAGTTATTACCATAAACAGTTGGACTGGTCCTGCATGAGATGGTGACGGAGCCTCCCGGAGCAGATCTCACTGCTGCAGGCTGAGTCAGTGTGGCCTGTCCTCTGGACTCTGAGGATACAGAGACAGAAACATAAAGCAGTGTCAGGGTTTTGTGGGCTTCATTTCAGAGGGACGGATGTTCATAGAGGAGAGGAGTTTGATTCTCTGGACTTTACCTGTGAAGCAGCAGCAGAGGAGAGTCCAGATGAGGACGCAGATCAGAGTCATGTTTTTGATGAGGAGGAGGAGGAGGATTTCTGTGGCTTCTGTTGTGATGAAGGACAGCTGTCAGTCATCCAGTGTTCAACTCTCAGGACTATAAACTCTCCCAGAGCACTGGAGCATGGTGCTGCTGATGCAAAGTGGCTCTCTATGGAAATGATTCATATCAACGGATCACTGAACACCTGATGCTCTTATTAGAAATGTTTAAACGCTCTGATCATTATTTTAATATTATCAGTTTAAAGCATTAAGAAGAAACACAAATGTGTCAAATTACATCCTTAACAGAAAAACAAATGAACATTGTTTTTATTAGGATCCATCAGAGGAATAAAATGTGACTTGCTACTCTTGTGTTTGGAAGTGAAACCTGTCTGCTGTCATGGTTAAGCAGTGATGCCAGACTGGTTTTATGGTTACTGAGCTAAGAGGGGAGACTAGTACTACATACCTCTGCTGCCACCTACAGGACACAAAGTAGATTACCTCTCATAACCTTTATTAATCTCTCTCTCTCTCTGTGGTCACATTTGACTCGAGCTGCAGCATTTTGGACCAGCTGAAGAGTCTTTAGAGACGTATTAGGGCAGCCTGATAAAAAGGAATTACAGTGATCCTGGAGGTTAATATGTGGAATAGGTTTGATACAAAAAAAAGCTATGTTTGGTAACGACCCAAAGTGCAGCTCGAGTTAGTAAATGCAATACGCCTTGGCTGCTTTAAGCCTGCCGGAAATTAGAGGAAGAAGAAGAATGTACAGGAAGATGATGAGAGAATTTTACAAGACTCTCTTAATCTTTTTCAAATAAACAAGATTACACCTTATGATATAATTTATTTATTTATTTATTTATTTATTTATTTATTTATTTATTTATTTATTTATTTATTTATTTATTTATTTATTTATATTTATTTTTATTACACAAAATGATAATACAGCAACACAACTCTGACTTGACAAGGTCCAAACAAACAAACAAATATCCAAACAAACAAATGTGATAACCAGAACAAGACATTGGAGCAAGGTTGTGGAGCGTAAATATTGTTCAGTGTATAGATAAAGAGATAGAAAATTGAAGAAAAAATAAAATAAATAAAATGTAGACATTCATGTTCATTCAAAAAATTGATGGGGTAAAAACTCAAGTATCAATAGGAGCCATCAAGGCCTTTTATCTATCACTGATAAAAAAAAATTCAAAGAGCCTCTGCCTGGATCTACAAGTGCTGATGCTGCTTGCTCCATAGAGATCAGTTCCAAATAATCTTTAAGCCAGCTGTCTATATCAAAACACTTTTTTTCTTTCTTAACTTCCAATTCATTAAAATTGCTCGTTTCACAGATAGAAGTGCTAACGTGATCAAGTGTTGTAATTCTTTGGATGTTACTCCATCTTTCTTGTTTCCCAATAGGGCAACTGTAGGACATAATGATATATTGATATCAAATATTTTGCACAAAAAATTATTTTACATCAATCCAGAGCCTCTGGATCTCAGGGCAATGCCAAAGTTGATGCATTAATGTTCCCGTCATCCCACAGAAACATGTATGTATTTATTTATGTATGTATGTATGTATGTATGTATGTATGTATGTATGTATGTATGTATGTATGTATGTATGTATGTATGTATGTATGTATGTATGTATGTATGTATGTATGTATGTATGTATGTATGTATTCATTTATTCATCTATTCATTTATTCATTTTTTATTTATTTATGTATTTATTTATTTATGTACTTATGTATTTATTTATTTATATATTTATTTATTTATTAATATATTTATTTATTTATTAATTAATTTATTTATTTATTTATGTACTTATGTATTTATTTATATATTTATTTATTTATATATTTATTTATTTATTTATTTATTTATGTACTTATGTATTTATTTATTTATATATTTATTTATTTATATATTTATGTATGTATGTATGTATGTATGTATGTATTCATTTATTCATTTTTATGTATTTATGTATTTATTTATTTATTTATTTATTTATTTATTTATTTATTTATGTACTTATGTATTTATTTATTTATATATTTATTTATTTATATATTTATTTATGTATGTATGTATGTATGTATGTATGTATGTATGTATGTATGTATGTATGTATGTATGTATGTATGTATGTTTGTATTTATTTATTTATTTATTTATTCATATTTATTTATCTATTTATGTATGTATTCATTTATTTATGTATTTATTTATTTATGTATTTATTTATTCATGTATTTATGTATGCAGTTATTTATTTATTTATTTATTTATTTATTTTATTATTATTATTTATTTATGTTTAATTTTTATTACCAGTTATTTATTTGTTATGATATATGAATAGACTCCTACCCAAAAAGCAGAGTGCTGTAATAAAATCAAAAGGTGCTTCAAAAAATTATTAGTTAAACGGTGTGTACACTTATGCAACCACACTATTTTATTTTTTTATTTTTTATTCTTCCTCCTAAAATACATTTTTTTTTAAATTAAAATTAAAATTTTCACGTTATAGGTCACATTAAAGGTGGACAAAGTTCTGACATGATTTATATTGGTCTGGTATTTTAACAGGGGTGTGTAGACTTTTGATATCCACTGTACATGTTACACACTCCGGTGCACTAGGTGGCGGTATGCACCATAAAAGTGTGATTTGCAATCTGCCATTAAAATAAGAGAAGAAGAAGAATAAACAGGAAGTGGTGTTTTTATTCCTGTGTCGTGGAGAGTGAGCTCGTATGGATGAGCCAGCGTCCGATATCAGGAGAGAAGTCACATATAAGAGACAGTGTTAATCTTTCTGTTCCTCCTGTGACTCTGAGGTCAGTGAAACATGTCAGGACGGGTTCAGGATCTCAGAGGTTTGTTCAGTGATCCCACAGGAGGAGGAGGAGGAGGAGCAGCACCGTGCAGAGAAGAAGAAGAAGAAGAAGAAGAGCTCCACCGAGCAGGAACACAGCTGGCTGTGATTTTAACACCTGAAATAAAGCTGCAGGCAGAAGGTCAGTTCACTTTCTGAATGTATGTTTATATCTCCACATCTCTTCTATAAACAATCACTTTCATATATTTCTGCATTTGTCCACATTTTGTTAAAGGGACATTTCAGTTTTTTTGAAGTGGGGTCGTATGAGTCACAGTACATTAGTGCTCCTGGTAGCCACACTGAGTGCAGGTGAGCTCTCCCTCTTTAAAGCTGGGGTTGGTCGTCAGATTTAGATCCACTTTTTGTTATACTGGTTAAAATGATCTTTATGTCCTGATGGGAATCAATACATAATGTGTTCTTAAAAAAGAGTGATAAAAGCTGCTATCTACAGCCGGAGTACACCTGGGAAAACACCAACCAATCACAGCCTTAAGGGTCCAAAAATTTGAAACCAATCAAATCCCGTCCTGCCGTTCTGCCCGCCTCCTGCAGAGCGTGCGCTCCCCGTCCCCTGCCTCTGCTTCCCATAGACTGTAAATGAAAATGAACAGCATTGCTCCGCCTCTTCCCGTTGTACGGTTCTAAAGCCAAAAAATCCCGCTCCTGGGCGCAGCCATTGTGCAGCCAGAGTCTGCCAAGCCACGGTAACGAGCTTCAGAGCGTAGCGTCACAAGACGCTGTGTGTCATTTGAAGTTTCCCTCTACGGGGGCTGTGAATCAAAGGAAACAGGAAGTAAAACCCTGTTTTTTAAACTCTAATAACTAACGAAAAAGAAACCTTTCAGAATAAAGAGGCCTTGGACACAAAACAGTCAAATACTAACTACATATCACCACAGCATATGGAGGGGAGAAACATTCGTACGATGTGTATTTATTTTTTAAAGTTTGACGACAGATTTTTTTACCTATACTGCAGCCAGCCACCAGGGGGCAGACGCTCTGCTGAAAGCTTCACCACCAGCCGAGCAAGATGCACCCCTGCTGCTTCCCCTGACTCTATTTACTGCCCCTCTCGCTCGACCTCGGCCCTGTCCCCTCAGACCCGATGAGGTGCTTTGCTCAGGACTGTAGTCCTGCAAAAAATGTTTATGTACTGTAGCGTCTGTCCGGTCGCTGTAGGGATGACGAGCCGATTGGTGCACATGTTGAGTTTTAATAACCGATCACTGTCGGCCGTGATCACGGCAACCAACAAAACAACAACCAATGTTTGAATGAATGAAGAACTTCTCCTCTTGCAACTGGATAATGCTAGCATGACAGTTGTGAGTGCTAACAGCAGCCATGTTTGTTTGTGTTTTTAACTTTTACTATGAGAATGTTTCGGTCATGTCGCAAATCAGCGGCCCTCGTGCATGTGAGCGGTGGGGGTCATTTTGGAGGAGCTCCGAGGGGAGGGATTAGACGGAATCATGAGGAAACGCTTCATTCAAATTCATGCTAGTTTTCCGAGACTACCATCCAAAATCAAATCAGTAGAATAATCAGTCCCTCCAGGAAGTTGCGATTTCGCGATCGCAACTATCAACGCAAATTCAACTAATCAGCGCGATTTTTTCGCGGCCTTGCAATTTTAAACAATCACCGCAACTTTCCCGCAAATTTGACCAATTACCTTAACCTCAGCCCCTGTACGTCATAGGTTTTGTCATCAATTTCACTTCCTTAAACTTAAGTCCTCACTTGATCGGCACTTTTGAACAGCAAAACACGCACAGAGAACGGGTGAAGAGAGGGGACAGCAGGCAGGACAAGTGACCATGACAACGTTATTATTTATAGATACTAGAGTTATTATCTGAGGGGCTCAGTGTTAGCTTGGTCTCTACCTGCAGCAGGTGTGCTTTATGAACCAGCTCTCCCTCCTCCATGCATCTGTCTCATCTTCATTGATGATTTTACCCCCGGTGTGTGTTAGTGACAAAGACACAACCCTGGGGCATCTGTTTACTATTTAAGGTACTACTATTTGAGGTTTGACATTGTTGCCGCCATTACCGTAAAAAGCTCTGCGTCTACAGCTTGATTTATTCTAGTTTGGTGAAACATCAGACACATTTAGTACGTTTTGATCAACTCCTTGTAGTTAAAGATGCAGATTAATTTCAGAGTGCCGTGAACTGCCTGTCAAGTGCCCATCAGTACGAGGTGCATTCAGGGACCGTCGTAAATGTGAAATACAGCCCTTTCATGGCATTTTTCTGTGAATCAAGAGAATCAAAATACAGTCAGTGGTCACATCAAGAATGTTTTCTAAAAACAACTGTAATTTAGCGTATTTACTTGCCCCTGAGATGTTATTGGGGGAAAAAAAAAAAAAAAAAATCGCAACTTTCACCGCAATTTTTTCAAAAAGCTGCCGCAAACTCAGGCTTTTTGGGCCGCAACAATCACAAAAAAATCCCGCGAAATCCTGGAGGGACTGATTAATAGATAAACACAATAAAAATAAAAATAAATAAATTTGATTAAATTTAATTAAATAAGGGGGGGGTGAACTAGTTCAGTGGGCAAGCAAGAAGCCCGGTCAACCATAACAAAGGGCTACAATTCCACAACCACCACCACAAATACCAACAATAATAATAATAATAGTAATAGTAATAGTAATAGCTTTTATAGTAATAGTATTAATAACAGTATTATTAATAGTAATAATAATAACAAAAAATAATAATAATAATAATAAAAGTAATTGGTTTGATTTGATAAAAGTTAAGAATAAATAAATAAACCAATAAGAAAAAAAAAGATCTCACAACTAAATAGTAAATATACATAGCCATGATAATACTAAAGGTAATAATATCTGTAGAACTTATCATAATTCTTAGCATCATTTACACATTGACCTTAACCATCATCATCTCCGCCCTTTCCCCTCACACGGAAGTCCCTCCAATTCCCCAAGCTCACTTTTTTTGTCTGTTTATTTTATATATATACATATATATATACACACACACACACACATACATACACACATATATATACATATATATATACATTGTATTGTACTCTTAATATCTTGAAAATGCCAAGTAAAAAAAAAAAAAAACAAGTTAAAAATAATCTCCAGGGCGTGGTTTGCCGCTATGGAGTGAGGTGTGTTTCACGTGAGCTCCCGCTTAGCTTCTTTTTTCAATTAGTTTTAAACAGTGCATTCCTTTCAAAAGATATCAGAACATCTCTCAAACCAAGTCTGAAGAAGATGCAGACCCGCTGGTGCAAAAACATGGCATCAAGCTTTGGGAAATACAAATACACCGGATCCACGAGCATTAGGCCGAACGCCGCCTCGGACCAAAGTGTCGCCAAGAGTCCAGACAAAATGACCCAACCCTCACCTGACGGCAGAGAGATGGACGACCTGAAGTCAGAAATCCTTCGTTCTTTAAAGGCTGATATCTCAGCTGTGATAAAGTCGGCGCTGAAAAACGCTCTCGCCGATGACTTTGACTTTCTAAGGAGTGAACTACAAGCGGTGAAACCTGAAATAATTAACAACAACACCGCCGTGCTCAGGTCAGACATCGATCAAGCGACAGTTAGCATCAAAGAGGTGGAGGGGGGGGGGCTGACGACGTGGTCGGATGAGGTGTGAGTGACCTGAAGACAGAGATGGCAGCCCTGAAGGATAAATGCGAGGACATGGAGGGAAGGATGAGACGATGCAACATAAGAATCATTGGAGTCCCTGAAACAGCCGGCTCCAGCTCTACTACTGCTGTTTCCAAGCTGCTGAAAGAGGGGCTACAACTGGGTGAGGAGCCGTTGATTGACCGCCCACACCCGGAGCCTCGGCCTGAAAAGACCCGGTGGCAGACCCCGTGCTATTGTTGCCAAACTACACTACTATCAGGACTGTGTGGAGATACTTCGTCGCGCCTGCACCCGCGGTCCGCTCCGCTTTAATGGGGATCCGGTCACCATCTTTCCAGACTTCACCGCGAGTGTTGCCAAAGCCTGGGCCGCCTTCACTGATGTCAGAAAGCTCCTCCGTGACAGACAGGGCGTCCGGTATGGATTACGGTCCTAGCTACTTACAGAGGAGATGACATGGAGTTTTTGGACTCAGATAAAGCCATGGCTTACGTTATAAAGAACATCGTTCCAGCTAAGGAGGCCAGAGACGGACTGTAAGGCAGTTTCCTCTTTCTTGTAATGATCCGGGCAGCTGAATTCTGGACCAGTTGGAGTTTATGGAGGGATTTGTGAGGGAGGCCGAAGAGGAGAGAGTTGCAGTAGTCCAGACGGGAAGTGACAAGGCTGTGGACAAGGATGGCGGCAGTGTGGGGGGTGAGGGAGGGGCGGAGACGATGGATTTTACGAAGATGGAAGTAGGCAGTCCTGGTGATGTTATTGATGTGTGATTGAAAGGATAATGTGCTGTCAAGGATGACACCCAATATATGCAATTATTTTTTCAAGGTCCTCTTCTCATGTATTTTTCAACAAACACAATCGTCTTCTTTGATTGGGTGTGTATGGGGTGTCCTGGGTTTCTGCCAAGCGGCAACCTCTGGTCTAAAAATATGAGTCCAATGCGGAAGTCCTAAAAACTGCAGTTCATCAAGGATCCGCTTGAGGCTGGCTCCGGATGTACCGGAAACCACATACACATCAATTCAAAAAAGTTTATCTTTACAGCAGAAATAAACATGTTTACAGCCTGGTTGAAAAAACGAATGTAGTCTGGATAGCTTATTTCTCGATCAGCTCACACTGTACGGGGGGTGAATTTTTTCACAACACTGTAATTTCAAAGATATTGAGATTGCGAGTCTTCCAATGAGAGGCACAGCTGACTGGATTGACAGGCGGGAACACTGTAGCTGTTGGCTAGGAGGCTCAAAGCCCGCCTCTTTACGTCACACTTGTGACGTCACGGATACTACGTCCATTATTTATACAGTCGATGGTTTCTTCACCCAGCATCTAGTGGACGCTCGATGAACTGCAGTTTTTACCACTTCCACATAGGCTTCATATTTTAAGATTGGAGGTTGCCCCTTGGTCTTACTATGTGGGGTTCCATTTATAAAAAAAAAGAAGCTATATCACTTATCACTATTCCAAGAACATAACCTCTCAGCTGACCTTGATGTGTCTCTCTGTATTGTAGTGTTTCCTGCAAATGTCCAGCAGCTGTCAGGGATTAAAGAAGAGCCTCCAGAGCAGCAGGAGTGGAACTCCCGTCTGGACCAGGAGGACACGAAGCCCCCGCACATTAAAGAGGAACTCTGGAGCAGTCCGGAGGGAGAGCAGCTTCAAGGACTGGAGGAGGATGATACCACAAAGTTCCTATTCACTGTTGTCACTGTGAAGAGTGAAGATGATGAAGAGGAACCTCAGTCCTCACAGCTTCATCAGAGACAAGCTGATCAGATGGAAACGAGAGAGGACTTTGGAGGATCAGAAACAGCCTGGAACTCGCATCCAGGGAGGTATTCAACACCAGAGATTGAGGTCCAGATTGAAGACTCTTCTGAACCTGAGACTGATGACAGTGATGACTGCAGGGGGACCAGAGAGAACCAGTCAGGATTAAACTCAGTTAAAAATAAGAAGGTGAAGGCTGATAGACCACACAGCTGCTGCGAGTGTGGTAAAAATTTTAACTGTCAAGGAAATCTGATCAGACACAAGGTAGTTCACACAGGAGAGAAACCCTTCGGCTGTTCAGAGTGCGGGAAAAGGTTCACACAGAAAGATCATCTGATCCGGCACAGAGTGGTTCACACAGGAGAGAAACCCTTCGGCTGCTCTGACTGCGGGAAAAGATTTACACAAAAAATCGATCTGACACGTCACATGGCGAATCACAGGGAGGAGAAACTCTTCAGCTGCTCTGAGTGCCATAAAAGATTCAACAGGAAGTCTGATCTGATCGCTCACATGGTTCATCACACAGAGCTGAAACCCTTCAGCTGCTCTGAGTGCAGTAAAAAGTATTACGATAAAAGCAGTCTGGCCAGACACGTGCTAGTTCACACAGGAGAGAGACCCTTCATCTGCTCTGTTTGCAGCAAAACATTTAAACAGCAAGCGCACCTGACTTCACACATGCTGGTTCACACGGGAGAGAAACCCTTCGGCTGCTCCGAGTGCAGTAAAAGGTTTTACCGCAAGTGGCATCTGACCTCACATATGCTGGTTCACACGAGAGGCAGAGAGAAACGCTACGGCTGCAGAGTTTGTGAGCAAAGATTCTCTTGGTGTTCTCAGTTAAACAAACACGAGTGTGTTGGCGGTCAGGCTTCAGAGCTTCATCAAAACATTGAAACGGGAGCTGACGAAGAGGACTGTGGAGGTTCAGTACAAGCCAGGAACTTAGATGTAGAGAGACGTTTACAACCAGAGACTGAAATCAAGACTGAAGACTCTTCTGAACCGGAAACTGAGGACGTTTATGATGTTTGAGCAAAGACTAGAGAACATCAGTCAGGTGTAATATCTGAGGAATCATTCAGGTACATGGATTACACAGAGGGGAGTCATTCAGAGTGGGTAATAGCACCAAGAGTTGTGCATCACTTACCTCACATTATCTGTTCAGTCTCATGAAGCACATTGAGCTGGCGATGTTCAAGAGAAAACACACCCATTAAGTTTTGCTGCTTGGTGCAGCTTGCTCTTGTTTCGTGTCTGATTGAGGAAACGAGCGGTCAGCATCTCAACTCTGCTGCGCATGGATGCACTGTGTGCTCTCACTGTTAGAGAGGTCAGTCTGGGAACTTTCTCACTAGTCAGTCCTTCCAGGGTTTCAGAGGTTTTTTTGTGATTGTTGCAGGGGCCAAAAAGCCTACATTTGCGACAGCTTTTTGAAAAAATTGCGGTGAAAGTTGCAATTTTTTTGTTTTGCTTTTTTCCCCCAATAACATCTCAGGGGCAAGTAAATACACTAAATCACTGGGGATGCACCGATCGATCGGCCACCGATCATAATCGGCTGATTTCTGTGAAAAAGTACGTGATTGGCGTTTGCCGATCACAAAAAACCATCACCTGTAGCTCATACTTTGCAGCCTGCAGCCTGGAGAGGACCTGTGTGTAGTGTGCCCCCTCCCCCTTTCCTTCACACTGTGCAGGCGCGCAGCGGCAAACCACAACAAACATGTCTGCCGTGTGGAACTTTTATACAGTCTGTGAAAGTGTAAAGTTTGCATCCTGCAACACATGCAATGAGAAAATACCTCGCAGGGGAAGCACGTTAAAAAAGCCTCAACACAACCAATTTAATAAGACATTTAAAGAGCAAACACTTTGCGGAGTATGGTGAGTCTTTGAGGCAGTGAATGAAAAGAAGACAGCCGGAGCAGCATCAGTCAGACGGCAGCTAACACAGCCCACGGTGGCAACACTCGCCTGTATGAGCGTGACAGTCAGAGGGCTAAGCAAATAACCCGAAAAACAATTGAATCGGGCGAGATGAACATATCAGCCCCGTTCTCGCCTCCCTCCACTGGCTCCCTGTCCATTTTAGAATTAATTTTAAGATTTCAATGTTTGTTTTTAAGTCCCTACATGGTCTGGCACCTCAGTATATCTCAAGAAAATCACGCTGATTGGTTGAACTTGCGTTGATAGTTGCGATCGCAAAATCACATATTCCTGGAGGGACTGACTGGTGGGCTGTGAAGTTTATTAACACTTTATATACAGATGTCATCCTGAGGTTTAACTGTTTGTGCATGACATTTCTTTCAATACTACGTGCAGTTACCAACAACTCCTAACTTCAAGGGTGAGACGCTCCATGTCAGGGTTATGTTCATACTATCAGGATTGTAGAATAACCACCTGCTCACTGTCCCTCACTGTACATGAACATTCTGCAAATAAATAAAGCTGTTTTCAGTTTTTACTGGACAAACTTGTACGCCAATTTTATCAACACTCCATGAGTTTGTATCGCTTCAGAGGACTGGAGATGGAGAAAGCAGACTGGGTATAGCTGTACGTACATACAGTATATTTATACATTAAATTGTAAAATATCAGATTTAAAATATCACAAAAGTGGTAAGATATCAAATTCAAAAATGACCTTAAATTGTAAAATACCCAAGATAATTTCATATGACATTAAGCAAACAAGCTTTAAAATATAACATATTAAAAAATTCCCCTAGTCACCTAGCTTATGGGGAGGTAAAAATCATCAATGAAGATGAGATAGATGCATGGAGGCAGGGAGAGCTGGTTCATACAGCACACCTAATGCAGGTAGAGACCAAGCCAAACATCTTCATAGCCCTTGGTTTGAAATAACTGATCATTATTCTGTTATCGACCACATTGACCACTTGATATCGAAAAATCATCTAAATATATTTAAAGGTGACATATTCCGCTCTTTTTCATCAACATATATTGGTCTAAGAGGTCCCCAAAACATGTCTTTAAAGTTTATTGCTCATAAAAACACTTTGAAATCAGATTCTGGTCTGCCTGTAAAACCCCTCTTTTTCAGCCCTGCTCAGAACAGGCTGTTTTCTGTGTCTGTGCCTTTAAATGAGAATGAGCTCTCTGACCACGCCCCCTCAGGAAGTGGGTGTGACCTCGGCTCTCCAGCACGTTGATCTAATGTTTACATGTTGGCTGAATGTACACGGCTGCTCGCAGACCCGCGTTACTTCAACCCTCTGAATCTGATCCAGAATCTGATCCTGATGGAGAGGCGCCTGCAGCAGGACCTTTCTGAACCATTGGTCACAGATTTAGTGTTTCTTGTTGTTTTATTTGTCAGCATGTCGACATGTGTCTTGGTACACAGCTACGAACATGTAGCTATGTGGCTATGCTAACTAGCGCTAGCACTTTTCCATGAAAAATAAAAATCATCCACTAGATCTTCAAATCTGCAGACGTGGGGAGTAAAACCGACCTTTGTGTTTATTAAGACAGCCTACAACTAGCATGCCTCCCTCCTAAGCTCCTTGTTAGCACACATGTGCAGGGAATGAAGAACGGAGGAGGGGTTGAGTTGTATTTTATGGCCCTCCCTTCATACCCGACAGCTTCACCACTGGCTTCATTTCGTATACAAGTCAATCCTGGGCAAGACACCTCCCTACCTGTCCTCTCTTCTTCACGTCACCTAAGCCTCATATCGCACTAGGTCCAGTAACTACATCAAGTTCATCATCCCTGGTACTTCTACTGTTTTCGGCCCCAGTTCCTTTCGTTTTGCAGCAGCTTATGACTGGAACAACTTACCAAACACCCTCAAACTCTCAACCTTGACTCCTCTAACAACCTTCAAGCTAAAACTTCAACAGATTTTAGTTGACTAATGCTCCTGCTGATCACTTTAGACTTTACTTGCATGCATACTTTTGTACACACATGCTTTTTTGCAGCTTGCGCACATTGCTTTTTACTTGTCCACTTTTGTTCTATTTATGTTTATATATATATATATGTGTGTGTGTGTGTGTGTGTGTGTGTGTGTGTGTGTGTGTGTGTGTGTGTGTGAGTGTGTGAGTGTGTGAGTGTGTGAGTGTGTGAGTGTGTGAGTGTGTGAGTGTGTGAGTGAGTGAGTGAGTGAGTGAGTGCGTGCGTTCCTGCGTTCCTGTTGGCGCCTCTTGGTCAGGTCATGTTTGTAAATGAGAACTGGTTCTCAAACATTTTTACCTGGTAAAATAAAGGTCTAATAACAGTCTATGGGCTGAACAAGCTCCGAGCTCTGACTTCCTGTTGCAGACCGGATGGCGTTGTGACGTATGAAAAACACTGAAGTCTGAAACGGCTGGTTTCAGCACACATTTACAGAAAGGTGGAGAAATCAGAACAGGGGCAGAATGGATTCTTTTCATTTTGGGAGGGTTTGTAGACAGGGACACATATTTCAGGTAGAGAACCATTAAAAAGTAGATTTTGCATGATATGTCACCTATAAACCCTGCTGTTTTTGTAACATTTCTGATATAATTTGTCTTTCTGAACTTCAGGGCTTCCTGCAGACTTCCAGCAGCTGTCAGGGATTAAAGAAGAGCCTCCTGAGCAGCAGGAGTGGAGCCCCCATCTGGACCAGGAGGACACTAAGCCCCCTCACATCAAAGAGGAACAGGAGGAACTCTGGAGCAGTCAGGAGGGAGAGCAGCTTCAAGGACTGGAGGAGGAGGAGGATGATACCACCAAGTTTCCATTCACTGTTGTCTCTGTGAAGAGTGAAGAGGATGAAGAGGAACCTCAGTCCTCACAGCTTCATCTAAAACAGACTAAAATGGTGGAAACAGAAGAAGAAGAAGACTGTGGAGGATCAGAACAAGCCATGAACTTGGATCCAGAGAGTGATTCACAACCAGAGATTGAGATCAAGGTCGAGGACTCCTCTGAACCCGAGACTGAAGACAGTGATGACTGGAGGGAGACCAGAGAGGATCAGTCAGGATTAAACTCTGTGGCCGAGAATAAATCTCATATCTGCCGTCAGTGTGGCAAAGTTTTCAAACAGAAATACCGTTTGACCAGACACATGATAATTCACAGGGAAGAGAAACCCTTCATCTGCCCCAGCTGTGGTAAAACATTCAAAAAGAAGGGGAACCTGAGCCAGCACATGGTAACACACACTGGAGAGAAACCCTACACCTGCACTGAATGTGGTAATAGATTTAACAGCAATGGTCATCTGACCAGACACATGATAATTCATACCAGAGAGACACCATTCAGCTGCTCTGATTGCGGCAAAAGCTTTAAGTATAAAGACTGCATGACCCGACATATGATCATTCATGAAGTAGAGAAACCATTCAGCTGCTCTGAGTGTGGGAAAAGATTTAACCATAAACACGGCGTGACCAAACACATGACGATCCACACGGGAGAGAAAGCATTAAACTGCTCTGAGTGTGGGAAACGGTTTAATCAGAAGTCCAGTCTTACCAGACACATGAGGATTCACACCGGAGAGAAACCCTTCAGCTGCTCCGAGTGTGGGAAGAGATTCGGACGAAAGTTTTGCCTGACGACTCACATGGCCCTGCATGAAGAAGAGAAACCCTTCAGCTGCCCAGAATGTGGTGAAAGATTCAATCATAAGTCTGGTCTGACCGCCCACATGGAGTATCACGGAGGAGAGAAACTCTTCAGCTGCTCTAAGTGCGGGAAAAGATTTAACTTTGAGCAAAATCTGTACAAACACATGTTAGTTCACACCAGAGTGAAGCTCTACAGCTGCTCCGAGTGCGGGAAAAGTTTTAAGCAGAAGTTTTACCTGAGGCTTCACATGGCACATCACAGTGGGGACAAGCCTCTCAGCTGCAGTGCTTGTCACCAAACTTTCTCTCTGCGTGCTCAGTTAAAAAAACACAAATGTCAAAACCAGACTGAGGAGAAACAAGAGGCAGGAGCTGAAGAAGAGGACTGTGGAGGACCTGGACGAATCAGCAGCTCTGATCGAGAGAGTCATTTACAACCAGAGACTGAGGTCAAGACTGGAGACTCTTCTGGACCTGAGACTGAAGACAGCGATGATGAGACAAGAAGAGTGAGCGTCAGTCAGGTTTAAAAGTCTCAGAAACTGTGAATGTCCCGTCAGATATGAGACCACAACATGAAAGAAACCATGTAGCAGTCAAATATATCATACGCTCACCTGTGTTGATTTTGTCCGCTATTTTACAGTCCCTCCAGGAAGTTATATACAGTTTATACAATCACTGCAACTTTGACCAATCACCTTAACCTCAGCCGCTGTACGTCATCGGTTTCATCATCAATTTCACTTCCTTGGAACATAAACGGAAGTCCTCACTTGATCGGCACTTTTCAAAACACGCACGGAGAACGGGTGAAGAGCGAGGACAGCAGGCAGGACAAGTCACCATGACAACGTTGTTATTTATAGATACTAGAGTTATTATCTGAGGGGCTCAGTGTTAGCTTAGTCCCTACCTGCAGCAGGTGTGCTTAATGAACCAGCTCTCCTCACCTCCATGCATCTGTCTCATCTTCATTGAGGATTTTTACCCCCCGGTGTGCGTTAGTGACAAAGACACAACCGGGGGACGTCTGTTTAAAGGTGACATATCACGCTTTTTTCATCAATATATATTGGTCTAACAGGTCCCCAAAACATGTCTTTAAAGTTTATGCTCATAAAAACACTTTGAAATCAGATTTTGGTCTGCCTGAAAAACCCTCTTCTTCAGCCCTCCTCAGAACACTCTGTTTTCTCTCTGACCACGCCCCCTCAGGAAGTGGATGTGGCCTCGGCTGTCCAGCACGTTGATCTAATGTTTACATGTTGGCTGAATAAACACGGCTGCTCAGAGATCACGTTACTTCAACCCTCTGAATCTGATCCAGAATCTGATCCTGACGGAGAGGCCCCTGTAGCAGGACCTTTCTGAAGGATTGGTCACAGATTTAGTGTTTCTTGTTGTTTTATTTATCAGTATGTAGACGTGTGTCTTGGTACACAGCTACGAACATGTAGCTATGTGGCTATGCTAATTAGCACTAGCACTTATCCATGACAAATAAAAATCATCCACTAGATCTTCAAATCTGCAGACGTGGGGAGTAAAACCGACCTCTGCCAGAAAGGCAGCAGGACCTTTTCTGAAGGATTGGTCACAGATTCTGTTTCTTGTTGTTTTATTTGTCAGTATGTTGACGTGTGTCTTGGTACACCGCTACAGCTACGACATGTAGCTATGTGGCTATGCTAACTAGCACTAGCACTTATCTATGATAAATTAAATCATCCACTAGATCTTCAAATCTGCAGAAGTGGGGAGTAAAACCGACCTTTGTGTTTATTAAGACAGCCTACAACTAGCATGCCTCCCTCCTAAGCTCCTTGTTAGCACACATGTGTGCAGGGAATGAAAAACAGAGGAGGGGTCGAGTTGTATTTTATACAGTCTATGGGCTGAACAAGCTCCGAGCTCTGACTCCGTGACAGACCGGATATTGTTGTTACGTAACAAAAACACGGAAGTCTGAAACGGCTCGTTTCAGACACATTTACAGAAAGGTGGAGAAATCAGAACAGGGGCAGAATGGATTCTTTTCATTTTCAGGGGGTTTGTAGACAGGGACACATATTTCAAGGGAAGAGAACCCTTAAAAAGTCCATTTTGCATGATATGTCACCTTTAATATTTGATGTTTGACGTTGTTGCCGTGGTTACCGTAAAAAGCTCAGCGCCTACAGCTTGATTTAATCCAGTTTGGTGAAACATCAGACACATTTAGTAAGTTTGGATCAACTCCTTGTTGAAAGATGAAGATGCATTTCAGAGTGCCGTGAACTGACTGTATGTCCAGTGCGCCTGTCACTGCGAGGTGCATTCAGGGACCGTCGTAAATGTGCAATACAGCCGTTTCATGGCATCTTACTGTGAATCAAGAGAATCAAAATACAGTCACAGTGGTCACATCAAGAATGTTTTCTAACAACAACTATAATTAAGCGTATTTACTCGCCCCTGAGATGTTATTGGGGGAAAAAAGAAAAAAAGCTGTCGCAAAATCAGGCTTTTTGGGGCCGCAACAATCACAAAAAAACCCCCTGCAAAATCCTGGAGGGACTGGTTGACATGTTTGTTTCTGCTGTAAAGATCATGTTTTTGAATTGGTGTGTATGTGGTTTCCCGGTACTTCCGGAGCCAGCCTCAAGCGGATCCTAGATGAACTGCAGTTTTTAGCACTTCCGCATTGAACTCATATTTTTAGACCAGAGGTTGCTGCTTGGATAGGACAGCTGAAGAGAGACCGGAAATGTGGGGAGTAGAGAGCAGGGGAAGACATGCAGGAAATGGTCGCAGCTGGGAATCGAACCGCTGACCCCCCACCCCCCCAACAAGGACTGTAGCCTCTGTATGTGGGGTGCTTAGACCGCTACACCACCAGCGCTGTATGTTTTCTTTCTTTAATTCCACTCACCTTCATCAGAAATTAGTGCCAAGTTTGAACCGAGCATTAAAATCTGTAAGGAAACATTTCACACAATATCTGAATTCCTGACATATCACGTATCTTTTATTTTGAAAATCATTGGTACATTCCTTTTCCGACAGAATCTGCCTTTTGCCTGGAAATTTGTTTCGGGGCTGGTAACAATTGCACTTCATTCTGGTTATTTATTGTCAAAGCACTTTGTGAAGCCCTGTTTTTAAAGGTGCTGTATAAAATGTTCTAAGATTTTGACGCAGTACCAACCCTGTCAATCTTACGCTCTATTTAACCCTCACTCGTGAACATGACCCCGAGATACTAAAGTGAAGCGACCTTGGGTTTCTTGAAAGGTGCTACATAAATATCAGTTATTATTATTATTATTATTATTATTATTATTATCAAGCCGAAGTCTTATGTTGCATTAGAAAAACTACAAAAATATTCAGATTCATATACACTGATATAATATTCTTGTGCTGCTACATGCCACTACATTCTACACTCTGCCTTTAAAATACCAGATGGTTCCAGCTGATCTCAAACTGTAGTTTGTAGTTAGTGGCAGCGATGAAAACCAATTGTTCCTCCTGTATCCAAGGTTCCAAGTTCGGCCAGAGCCTCTTTTCCAGTTTGCCACTCAACAGACCCTTGTGTTTATTAAGACAGCCTACAACTAGCATGCCTCCCTCCTAAGCTCCTTGTTAGCACACATTTGTGCAGGGAATGAAAAACGGAGGAGGGATTGAGTTGTATTTTATACAGTCTATGGGCTGAACAAGCTCCGAGCTCTGACTCCGTGACAGACCGGATATTGTTGTTACGTAACAAAAACACTGAAGTCTGAAACGGCTCGTTTCACACACATTTACAGAAAGGTGGAGAAATCAAAACAGGGGCAGAATGGATTTTTTTCATTCTCGGGGGGTTTGTAGACAGGGACACATATTTCAGGTAGAGAACCATTAAAAAGTCCATTTTGCATGATATGTCACCTTTAAAATACCAGATGGTTCCATCTGATCTCAAACTGTAGTTTCCAGTTTTTGACACTAGAGGGCAGCAAATGAAAGGAAGGCAACCAAATTGCTCTCTTGACTTCTTCTAAGAAACAACAGGATGCATGTGATATGAAATAAACAGGGAGGTCCTAATAAAATGTTAATTTGGATTAGTTAATAATATTACATCTCAACTGGATCCAAACCCAAACACTGATGAAAAAGAACTCAACATCATTGTTTTTATTAATTCGTCTACATTTGAATAATTATTTTAACAGTTTGATTTATCTATTTATTCATTTATTTATTGTTTTTTTATTTATTTTTTAGCAGGTATTTATTAAGTGTTATTTTTCCTTTTCACTGATTTTAGTTTATTTTGGTTTATTCTTACACTCTTTCACTTTAGTCTTATCAAACACTTTCTGCAGACCGCCGCAGTGCCTGCTAAAAGTCCCAGCTCGATGGAGCCAAAAGAACCACATCAACTGTAAAAAAGCAGAGATGGAATTCTGAGGACCCCAAACTGGAGAGTGGCAGCAATGAAAACCAATTGTTCATCCAAGGTTCCAAGTTCGGCCAGGGCCTCTTTTCCAGTTTGCCACTCAACGGGCACTGTCCCAGACCTCAATGTAACTTTGAAGAGGCGTGTCAACCAAGACAACCCAACAATGTACATAGTCTTCAGCATCTCAGGGCGAATCTCATCCACCCCTGGCACCTTGCCACTGAGGAACCTTAGGACTACCTCAGCAACCTCTGCTAAGGATATGGACGAGGCTTCCCCTTGGTCTTCAGACACCGCCTCCTCCTTGAAGGATGTGTCAGCTGGATTGAGGATTTCCTCAAAGTGTTCCTCCCATCCCCTGACGATACACAACCATGGACGCTTTTAAGAAAGCAATCAAAACGCACCTTTTCCTCAAGGCCTTTCCCCGTTAGACATCCCCACCTACCCCCCAGACCCCCTACCTGGCCCTGTGAAGCGACCTTGGGTTTCTTGACAGAAGCTATATAAATATAAGTTGTTATTATTATAATTATAATTATTATTATTATTATCAAGCCGAAGTCTTATGTTGCATTAGAAAAACTACAAAAATATTCAGATTCATATACACTGATTTAATATTCTTGTGCTGCTACATGCCACTACATTCTACACTCTACCTTTAAAATACCAGATGGTTCCAGCTGATCTCAAACTGCAGTTTCCAGTTTTTGACACTAGAGGGCAGCAAATGAAAGGAAGGCAACCAAATTGCCTTAAATTTAAAGTTGAAATGCCAAATCAAAATGTTAAATGTTGCTCTACCATAACATTTAAATTTAACATTTAAACTTCTTACCTAACATTTATATTAATATTTAGCATTTAGATTTAACATTTAGATTTTAAATTTAACATCATGATTTATATTTAACATTTAGATTTAATAATCAACATTTAGATTTAACATTTATAATTATATCTAGCTTTTGTATTTAACATTTAACATTTCTATTTTATATTAATATTATATATTTAACATTTAGATTGAACATTTTAACAGTTCATTTTAACATTTAGATATAATATCTGACATGTATATCTATATTTTGCATTTACATTTAATATTTCACATTGACTTCTTCTAAGAAACAACAGGATGCATGTGATATGAAATAAACAGGGAGGTCCTAATAAAATGTTTATTTGGATTAGTTAATAATATTACATCTCAAGTGGATCCAAACTCAAACACTGATGAAAAAGAACTCAACATCATTGTTATTATTAATTCGTCTACATTTGAATAATTATTTTAACAGTTTGATTTATCTATTTATTCATTTATTTATTGTTTTTTTAGCAGGTATTTATTAAGTGTTATTTTTCCTTTTCACTGATTTTAGTTTATTTTGGTTTATTCTTACACTCTTTTACTGGAGTCTTATCAAACACTGTGATTTCTCTGTCTGTTCAATGTGAAGCACTTGTATGTCTGAAAGCGCTCTGTGTTGCCTGATCACATTGCCTGATTGGCATGTGTATCAAAACACCTCCTGGGTTCTTACCTCAGCTGTTAGTGTGCAAGGACATGACAGGACAAGCCTTGTGGACAAACAGGCTTCTCGCCCTCGGCTCTACATTCCCTGTCCTCTTTCTAACGTCTCTCTAGTCTCTACACATTCTTCTCTCTGGGTCTGTTTAGGTGTGTGGAAACGTTGGGAGGTCTAGTCTGAAGACATCATTTTTTTAAATTAATTAATTAATTAACTTTATTATTCACTTCTTTTATGGTCAGTGGAGGGAAAGAGATCAGGCTGGAAAGAAGAAAAAAGCTAATGAGTGTGAGTGTTGTTATTCATGTGTCATGTCCTATGATGTCCCTGTAACTGTATCAAAATGTTAAAAATGTTAATAATCCAGTTGTGTTCATATGGGGCGCTGTTTTGTAAAGTTGTGCACATTGTAAATAACAGCAAATAAATATCCACATGAAGCTCTTAAATGTCTTAAAATGCAGTTTAATTTTTTTTAAATCACTTAAAAAAAAAAAATCACATTTAGAGCAATATTTGTGATCTTTTTCAAAATGTAATTGTGTTGTCACAAATATATTTAAGTGTAGAACACTGTGAAATCCAAATGCTGAATATAAATATTAATGTTGATTATTAAATCTAAATGTTAAATCTGAACCTAATGTTAAACCTAAGTGTAAATGTTAAATTTAAAGTTGAAATGCCAAATCAAAATGTTAAATGTTGCTCTACCATAACATTTAAATTTAACATTTAAACTTCTTACCTAACATTTATATTAATATTTAGCATTTAGATTTAACATTTAGATTTTAAATTTAACATCATGATTTAGATTTAACATTTAGATTTAATAATCAACATTTAGATTTAACATTTATAATTATATCTAGCTTTTGTATTTAACATTTAACATTTCTATTTTATATTAATATTATATATTTAACATTTAGATTGAACATTTAACAGTTCATTTTAACATTTAGATATAATATCTAACATGTATATCTATATTTTGCCTTTACATTTAATATTTCACATTATGATTCTACATTTAGATTTCACATTCAACATTTAGATTTATATTTAACATTTTACATTTAGATTTAAAATTCAACATTTAGATTTAGATTCAACATTTTGCATTTAGATTTAAAAATCAAAATTTAGATCCAACGTTTAACATTTAGATTTATTTTTAACATTTAGATTTTACCTTTAACATCAAGATTTCTATTTAACATTTAGATTTAATAATCAACATTTATATTTAACATTTTACATTTATATTTAACATTTTACATTTATATTTAACATTTATAATTATATCTAGCTTTTTTATTTAACATTTAACATTTATATTTTACATTCATGTTTTACATTTAACATTTAGATTGAACATTTAACAGTTCATTTTAACATTTAGATATAATATCTAACATGTATATATATATTGTGCATTTATATTTAATATTTCACATTAAGATTCTACATTTAGATTTAACATTCATCATTTAGATTTATTTTTGACATTTAGATTGAACATTTAACATTTAAATGTATATTTAGCATTTGAATTTTACAGTCATTTTAACTTAGATATATTTGTCACAACAAAAATAAAGTGAAAAGATCACAAATTGATTTTAAAAAGTGAATTAAAAATTCACACCACGTTGTGAAGACATTTCAGAGCTAAATGTTGAATTGTTGCTGTTATTTTCAGTGTGCACAACTTTGTAAACGTTAACAGTGATGATATGTATTGATGTAAAGACATGTCCTGACAAAGACAGAGTTCTCCAGAATCAACATCTGTCTGATGTTTGGAACTTCTACACGTTCCAGTAAATGACTCTAATGAGGTCATAGCAGAGCTTTGAGGCCCTTTCCCATCAATGACGTCGCAGAAGTTTGTAACTGTCAGGAAACGTGTGTGTTTTCCTTCAAAATAAGAGCCCGTGTGGAGTGTGTAAAATATACAGGGAGGCCTGAAGCAGGATCCATATCAAGTGGATGATAGAGAGATGTTGTCTCTCATGTTGAAGGTGAGATTTACTTCTACTACTTACAGGCCCAATCTCAATGTCCTCCACGAACCCTGAGCCCTGACCCCTTCTGGACTTCATGGACGTCACCTGGAAAGTAAGTGAGGGCAGGAAGCTGTAAGAGCTCAAAGCTGTGTACCATCATGACGTCTGACTGCCATGTGATCTAGGCTCATACCATACAGACTGCCCAACCTCTAAATTTAAAATATGTAACATTTTAAACATTTTAGGGGCATGCAGAGGGCACTTATTTAACATTTTCAACAATTTAGGGGCATGCAGATGGCACTTTTTAATATATTTGAAATTTGAGGTGCATGCAAAGGGCACCTTTTAACGTTTTCAAAATGTTTAGGGCATGCAGAGGCCACGTTTTAACATTTTCAACATTTTAAGGACATGCAGATGGCACTTTTTAACATTTTCAATATTCCAGGGACATGCAGAGGGCAACATTTTAGGGGCATACAAAGGATACTTTTTTTTAATCCTCAACATTTTAGGGGCATGCAGAGGGTACATTTTAATGATTTCAACATTTGGGGGGCATACAGGGGGCACTTTTTTAACATTTTAGGGGCATGCAGAGGGCACTTTTTAACATTTTCAATATTCCAGGGACATGCAGAGGGCAACATTTTAGGGGCATACAAAGGATACTTTTTTTTAATCCTCAACATTTTAGGGGCATGCAGAGGGTACATTTTAATGATTTCAACATTTGGGGGGCATACAGGGGGCACTTTTTTAACATTTTAGGGGCATGCAGAGGGCACTTTTTAACATTGTATTCATTTTAGGGACATGCAGAGGGCACTTTTTAACATTTTAAACATTTTAGGGGCATGCAGAGGGTACTTTTTAACATTGTATTCATTTTAGGGACATGCAGAGGGCACTTTTTAACATTTCAACATTTTAGGGGCATGCAGAGGGCACTTTTTAACATTGTATTCATTTTAGGGACATGCAGAGGGCACTTTTTAACATTTTAAACATTTTAGGGGCATGCAGAGGGTACTTTTTCTTAATTCTCAACATTTTAGGAGCATGCAGAGGGCACTTCTTAACATTTTCAACATAATAGGGGCATGCAAAGGGTACTTATTTTTAATTTTCAACATTTTAATGGCATTCAGAGGGCACTTTTTCCATTAATTTCCCCTGGAAGGGCCCCTGAGAATTCAACTTGTAATGTTTTATCTACTACAGTTGAATGCAAGAGGGCACTTAAGCACAGTTTCCACCAGGGGGGCATCATTCATAATTCATCCATTAATACTTATTTAATTTTCCTGCACTTTGATTTCAGTGTTGCATTTATTTTTAAGGCTTTCATTTTGGGACACACAACCGGAAGTCGTGCTCCTCACTGTGAGATACTTGACTCGAGCTCGTCACCTGGGCCGGTCTATAACACACGGAGAGGAGAGGAGAGGACGAGTCCCGGAGAGTTCAGAAAGTATTTAACTCTGCACAGAAACCTTCCAGACTCTTCAGGTTCAGGGTTTTAGTTTCAGCGCTGAGATGTCGACCCCAGGAGGCTCCCATGCCTGTGACGGGATGTACTCCAAGCTGGTAGACGATGAAGCCTCATACGACGAGTTAAACCGCAGGCCAGATGTTGAACCAAGGGGTAAGGAGGGACCGACCACAGAGAGCAAGAGAGTGTCTTTATCTAACCACATTTAAACTTTGCTTTTCCTCCTGAGGGTCTCTGCACACTCACATTCAGGTCTGTGTGTTTTTCTCTTTAATTTCTTTGTGATAAGTGCTAAGGCTGCAATTTTCAGTTGTTTTTTTTATTATGATGCCTATTAGTAATTTAAAATATTTAGAATCTAATTCCTTTGTGGTGTAAATGTATAATTATTTTACCTGTTTAGTTCAGAATATAGCAGAAAAACAAAGCTTGTTAACGCCCTGGGTGACACCATCAAAGAAATTTAAGTCCAACTGAAAAATGTTAAGAAACTTGACAGAAGAATGAGACCAGAATTACAAGATTGACCATTTCCTTCTGTTCATGTGAGAAAATTTAAAAATAATGAAGCTTTATCTTGAATTTCACTGCATTAAAAAGAGACATGACTCTGTAGTGGAAGTCACTGCATTAAAAACAGACGTGACTCTGTAGTGGAAGTCACTGCATTAAAAACAGACATGACTCTGTAGTGGAAGTCACTGCATTAAAAACAGACGTGACTCTGTAGTGGAAGTCACTGCATTAAAAACAGACATGACTCTGTAGTGGAAGTCACTGCATTAAAAACAGACATGACTCTGTAGTGGAAATCACTGCATTAAAAACAGACATGACTAGTGGAAGTCACTGCATTAAAAACAGACATGACTCTGTAGTGGAAATCACTGGATTAAAAACAAACATGACTCTGTAGTGGAAGTCACTGCATTAAACACAGACATGACTCTGTAGTGGAAGTCACTGCATTAAAAAAAAACATGACTCTGTAGTGGAAGTCACTGCATTAAAAACAGACATGACTCTGTAGTGGAAGTCACTGCATTAAACACAGACATGACTCTGTAGTGGAAGTCATTGCATTAAAAACAAACATGACTCTATAGTGGAAGTCACTGCATTAAAAACAAACATGACTCTGTAGTGGAAGTCACTGCATTAAAAACAAACATGACTCTGTAGTGGAGGTCACTGCATTAAAAACAGACGTGACTCTGTAGTGGAAGTCATTGCATTAAAAACAGACATGACTCTGTAGTGGAAGTCACTGCATTAAAAACAGACACGGCTCTGTAGTGGAAATCACTGGATTAAAAACAGACATGGCTCTGTAGTGGAAGTCACTGCTTTAAAAACAGACACGGCTCTGTAATGGAAGTCACTGCATTAAAAACAGACATGACTCTGTAGTGGAAGTCACTGCATTAAACACAGACATGACTCTGTAGTGGAAGTCACTGCATTAAAAACAGACACGGCTCTGAAGTGGAAATCACTGCATTAAAAACAGACATGACTCTATAGTGGAAATCACTGCATTAAACACAGACATGACTCTGTAGTGGAAGTCACTGCATTAAAAACAGACACGGCTCTGAAGTGGAAATCACTGCATTAAAAACAAACATGACTCTGTAGTGGAAGTCACTGCATTAAAAACAAACATGACTCTGTAGTGGAAGTCACTGCATTAAAAACAAACATGACTCTGTAGTGGAAGTCACTGCATTAAAAACAGACATGACTCTGTAGTGGAAGTCATTGCATTAAAAACAGACATGACTCTGTAGTGGAAGTCACTGCATTAAAAACAGACACGGCTCTGTAATGGAAGTCACTGCATTAAAAACAGACATGGCTCTGTAGTGGAAGTCACTGCATTAAAAACAGACACGGCTCTGTAATGGAAGTCACTGCATTAAAAACAGACATGACTCTGTAGTGGAAGTCACTGCATTAAACACAGACATGACTCTGTAGTGGAAGTCACTGCATTAAACACAGACATGACTGTAGTGGAAGTCACTGCATTAAAAACAGACACGGCTCTGAAGTGGAAATCACTGCATTAAGAACAGACATGACTCTATAGTGGAAGTCACTGCATTAAAAACAGACATGACTCTGTAGTGGAAGTCACTGCATTAAAAACAGACATGACTCTATAGTGGAAATCACTGCATTAAACACAGACATGACTCTGTAGTGGAAGTCACTGCATTAAAAACAGACACGGCTCTGAAGTGGAAATCACTGCATTAAAAACAGACATGACTCTATAGTGGAAGTCACTGCATTAAACACAGATATGACTCTGTAGTGGAAGTCACTGCATTAAAAACAGACATGACTCTGTAGTGGAAGTCACTGCATTAAAAACAGACATGACTCTGTAGTGGAAGTCATTGCATTAAAAACAGACATGACTCTATAGTGGAAGTCACTGCATTAAAAACAGACATGACGCTATAGTGGAAGTCACTGCATTAAGAACAGACATGACTCTGTAGTGGAAGACACTGCATTAAACACAGACATGACTCTGTAGTGGAAGTCACTGCATTAAAAACAGACATGACTCTATAGTGGAAGTCACTGCATTAAAAACAGACACGGCTCTGTAGTGGAAGTCACTGCATTAAAAACAGACACGGCTCTGTAGTGGAAGTCACTGCATTAAAAACAGACACGGCTCTGAAGTGGGAGTCACTGCATTAAAAACAGACATGACTCTGTAGTGGAAGTCACTGCATTAAAAACAGACATGACTCTGTAGTGGAAGTCACTGCATTAAAAACAGACATGACTCTGTAGTGGAAGTCACTGCATTAAAAACAGACATTACTCTGTAGTGGAAGTCACTGCATTAAAAACAGACATGACTCTGTAGTGGAAGTCACTGCTTTAAAAACAGACACGGCTCTGTAATGGAAGTCACTGCATTAAAAACAGACATGACTCTGTAGTGGAAGTCACTGCATTAAAAACAGACACGGCTCTGTAGTGGAAGTCACTGCATTAAAAACAGACATGACTCTCTCGTGGAAGTCACTGCATTAAACACAGACATGACTCTGTAGTGGAAGTCACTGCATTAAAAACAGATATGACTCTGTAGTGGAAGTCACTGCATTAAAAACAGACATGACTCTATAGTGGAAGTCACTGCATTAAAAACAGACATGACTCTGTAGTGAAAGTCACTGCATTAAACACAGACATGACTCTGTAGTGGAAGTCACTGCATTAAAAACAGATATGACTCTGTAGTGGAAGTCACTGCATTAAAAACAGACAGGACTCTATAGTGGAAGTCACTGCATTAAAAACAGACATGACTCTATAGTGGAAGTCACTGCATTAAAAACAGACATGACTCTATAGTGGAAGTCACTGCATTAAAAACAGACATGACTCTGTTGTGGAAGTCACTGCATGGGCTCTAAATCACATAAAAAATCACACTTCAGCTGATTGCTTATTTACATCCAAACGAATCAAAGTACCTCCCCTCACTGTGGTCTGCTTTGTTCGATGTTAGCAGTTCAACCAGATTTACCCCATCGCTGACACTGCTCTGACATGTTTGATTTTTACATGTCTGAACAGAGCCTGGGGAATAAAGGCTGTGCTTAACAAAAAAATGAAAATCATCACTTGGCATTTAAGTGTTATAAAGAGTAACAACACAACAAACAAGTGTTAATTTATCAGACAGCACGTTTTCTTTAGATCCTGTTTCACTTCCTTTAATTTCCCTGTGCTGGAGCAATATTAAACTCAGTCATCAGCTCCCGTTCCTGTCAGAGCTGTGACGATTGAGAGGTTATTTTAGGTCATTTGTATTTCCAACATGTCAGCATAAATTTGTATACGGTTGAAATAAAGACAGACTTAGTAAGAAATGAGATTTTCTGCCACCAAGACAAGAAAAAGCTTTCCCTGATTTTTGAGTGATGTAAATAGTTGTTGACTAAGGATAGATCTTTGAGGCATCCCACTACTGATTAGAAGAGGACCTTTTTTTAACATTTCACTAAATAATAAAAACTGGGGATGTCTTTGCTGCAAGATTTCACTTGTTTCAAACAGAGCCGGTCTAAAGCGTACTCTGTTCTATTACTAACAAAGACCCAACATCAAGACCAGATAAGATCCAGTCCCATCCTCCAGACAGGACTCAGTCTGATCTCATCTTAATCCACCATGAGCAGAGCACTTTGCAGCATTTAGCAAGTTACAGTGGCAAGGACAAACTTCCTTTAACAGGCAGAAACCTCCAGCAGGACCAGACTCATGTTAGACACACATCTGCTGAGACCGTGTTGGAGAGAGGGATAGAGGGAGATGAAAAGAGAGAGAGAGATGATAGTGGGGAGACGGATAGTAGTAGTTGTAGCAGCTGGAGTCTGGCACGTCCACAGCAGCAGAGATCCAGAGGAACCTACGAGACAAGGGAGCTCAGGGACTCCAGAAAGGTCTAAGAAAAGAGAGAAGAGAGGGAGACCAGAAGAAAGAAAAAGAGGAGAATAAATGGTGAAAGAATGACAGAAGGAAAGGACGGGATCAGAAAAGGAGACATAAAGGATGAAGAAACATGGAAAGAAGAAAGAAAGAAAGAAGGAAAGAAAGAAAGAAAGAAAGAAAGAAATGAAAGGAAAGGAAAAGGGAAAGAAAGAAAGAAAGAAAGAAAGAAAGAAAGAAAGAAAGAAAGAAAGAAAGAAAGAAAGAAAGAAAGAAGGACAGAACGTTAGGAAAAAGGAAAGAAAGAATGAATGACAGACCCAAAAAGGAATCTATGGCAGAGATCCAGAGGAACCTACGGGACAAGGGAGCTTAGGGACTCCAGAGAGGTCTATGGTTAGTAACTTTAATGGGACAGGCAGAGTTAAAGTAAGAGACAGGCAGAGAGAGGAGAGAGAGGGAAAGACAGGATCCCAGTGTGTCAGTTCCACCAGCAGTAGCTGTATGCAGAAAAACTTGTTGTACCATCCTGACATACGATCTCTCCTCCCCTGCCAGCTCCATCTTACCCAGGCCCCCAATTAAGGATGATGTCCTTTCCGAGTGGCCCCGGGCCCTACCGCCTTGCCACCATCTGCCTGGCTACGTTGTGTGCCATCCTGCTGATCTCCATCATAGCCGTCACTGCAAACTGTGAGTACAAAGACTGCCGGATCCTGAATTGTTCCAGGTTGTTTACATGCCGCATGCACATCATTGGGACATTTGCTGCTAAAGTCACATGACCTGTTTAAAGGTAGCAGTAATACAACAGTGAGGCTTTTTCTCTTCTGTGCTGACACCCTTTATTCTGCTATTTGCAGTGATTAAAATTACACCGTCATTTGCTGAATTGATAATCTTGAGGCTCTATTACAAACACTTTGGGGATATTACATAAGACAATATGTCTGGTGCTCATTGTCAGTGTCTCCTGTGGAAAATGATGCAAATACAACAAAACTCTGAACTGCAGATTTTGCAGTTTCAGGTATGAAAAGAGGAACCAGTTATTTGAGCTCTGAAACGCAGAGTCAGGCGTGTTTGCCAATCGCATGTCCGAGTATGAGTACATGTTGAAGACGTGTGTGCGTGTGGTTGTGCTTTTAAGGTTAAAACACATGCAACATTTTATTTTATTGAATTATTTATCCTGAAAATTTGCCCTGAGGATTTTTTTGATTAAATTTCTGTAATTTTTTTAAATTCTTTCATTTTTGTATTTATTTATTAATATTATTATTATTTCTTATTTCATTATTTTTTAAACTATTTTATACTATAATTACTATCTATAAAATTATTAATATTTATTATCATTTTATTATTTTTTGTTGTTGTCAATCATTATTAAAATCTTAATATTATTATTTTGTATGTTTGTATTTACTTATTTTTTAATTTTGTGTTATCTGTAAATATATTTATTTTTAATTTCAGACTATGGACTAGGTGTTTTCAAAAATCTATATTTATTTAATTTAATCTATATTTACATAATACATGCAAAGTGAAAAAGAGCTCTTAAAAGTGAAAGTTTCCAGATTGTTTTAATGTAATAATGTACTTGTAGGTATAAATGTCAAACTTAGGCCATTGGTTTTTACAAAATATATAGTTATTTATATCATTTGGATTATAATAAAGAATAAAACAGTATGAAAAATACTCTCAGGTCTTAATTTCAAATTATGAATAATTAGATGAAGGAACAACACTGAAATCATCTGTTTGCATTTTCATGTGACTGCTTGTTGCCTTCACTTAGCTTAAAGACCTTAAAAAAATGTCTTTGCAAACTGTGCTGTTCTAATATTCCCTCAGAGGGAGATGAAAAGAGAGAGAGATGATAGTGGGGAGACGGATAGTAGTAGTTGTAGCAGCTGGAGTCTGGACCACGTCCACAGCAGCAGAGATCCAGAGGAACCTACGAGACAAGGGAGCTCAGGGACTCCAGAAAGGTCTAAGAAAAGAGAGAAGAGAGGGAGACCAGAAGAAAGAAAAAGAGGAGAATAAATGGTGAAAGAATGACAGAAGGAAAGGAGACATAAAGGATGAAGAAACATGGAAAGAAGAAAGAAAGAAAGAAAGAATGGAATGAAAGGAAAAGGGAAAGAAAGAAAGAAAGAAAGAAAGAAAGAAAGAAAGAAAGAAAGAAAGAAAGAAAGAAAGAAAGAAAGAAAGAAAGAAAGAAGGAATAAAAGGAAAAGGGAAAGAATGAAAGAAAGAAAGAAGGAATGAATGAAAGAAAGAAAGAAAGAAAGAGCAAAAGAAAGAAAGAAAGAAAGGAATGAAAGGAAAAGGGAAAGAATGAAAGAAAGAATGGAATGAAAGGAAAGGGAAAGAAAGAAAGAGCAAAAGAAATAAAGAAAGAAAGGAAGGAATGAAAGGAAAAGGGAAAGAATGAAAGAGCAAAAGAAAGAAAGGAAAAGGGAATTATGAAAGAGCAATAGAAAGAAAGAAAGAAAGAAAGAAAGAAAGAAAGAAAGAAAGAAAGAAAGAAAGAAAGAAAGAAGAATGGAATGAAAGGAAAGGGGAAAGAATGAAAGAGCAAAAGAAAGAAAGAAAGAAAGAAAGGAGGAATAAAAAGAAAAAAGAGAAAAAAGTCAAGAAAGCAAGAAAGGAAAGAAAGAAGGACAGAAAGTTTAGAAAAAGGAAAGAAAGAATGAATGACTGACCCAAAAAGGGATCTACGTCAGAGATCCAGAGGAACCTACGGGACAAGGGAGCTCAGGGACTCCAGAAAGGTCTATGGTTAGTAACTTTAATGGGACAGGAAGAGTTAAAGTGAGAGACAGGCAGAGAGAGGAGAGAGAGGGAAAGACAGGATCCCAGTGTGTCAGTCTAAGCCTATAGCAGCATAACTAAGACCTGGTCCAAGCCTGATCCAGCTCTAACTATAAGCTTTATCATTTATGGGTTTACAGTTTCTTTGAATCTACAATTAAAAACAGCATGAAAAATACTCTCAGGTCTCAATTTAAAATTATGAATAATTAGATGAAGGACCAACACTGAAATCATCCGTTTGCACTGTCATGTGACTGCTTGTTGCCTTCACTTAGCTTAAAGACCTTAAAAATGTCTTTGCAAACTGTGCTGTTCTAATATTCCCTCAGTGTTCCTTCATGAAAAAAGTGATGCAATCAAAGGTCCTTTCTTCCGTTTGTTCCACAGATAAGAACAAACCTCAGGGCGGAGGTGAGGAGACCTCGGCGGCACAGAAGCAGTCCCAATCTGCGAACGTGTCGGCTCTGACCGCCTCTATTAACAAACTGCAGCAGGAGAAAGATCAGCTGCAGAAAGAGAAGGACGAGCTGCAGGCCAAACTGGCGGCTAAGATGATCACTAAAGGTGTGTGTGGGAACTCATATATGAGCCTCTTAACTCCTTCTATACTTCCTGGTTACTGTGTGATGGATTCTGTGTTTTAAATCTTCTTTGTTTGTGTGTCATCAGCTCCTGAAGTGGTCAAACCGACGGTGAAAGCCACACTGCCTCCCATCACCTGCCCACCGGACTGGCATCTCTTCAACAGCAGCTGCTACTTCATCTCCAGGAACACCAAGAGTTGGCCAGAGAGCAAGTCGTACTGTGAAAGTCAAGGCGCTTACCTGGCTATCATCCACACAGCCGAAGAGCAGGTACAGTAGGAAGTCACTTTATTGAAGCGAGCGGCTAAAAGTGGTCGTGTGACTTTAAAGGTGACATATCATGCAAAATGGACTTTTTAATGGTTCTCTACCTGAAATATGTGTCCCTGTCTACAAACCCCCTGAAAATGAAAATAATCCGTTCTGCCCCTGTTCTGATTTCTCCACCTTTCTGTAAATGTGTGCTGAAACCAGCCGTTTCAGTTTTCAGTGTTTTTCATACTTCACAACGCCATCCGGTCTGTAACAGGAAGTCAGAGCTCGGAGCTTGTTCAGCCCATAGACTGTATAAAATACAACTCAACCCCTCCTCCGTTTTTCATTCCCTGCACACATGTGTGCTAACAAGGAGCTTAGGAGGGAGGCATGCTAGTTGTAGGCTGTCTTAATAAACACAGAGGTCGGTTTTACTCCCCACGTCTGCAGATTTGAAGATCTAGTGGATGATTTGTATTTATCATGGAAAAGTGCTAGCGCTAGTTAGCATAGCCACATAACTACATGTTCGTAGCTGTGTACAAAGACACACGTCGACATACTGACAAATAAAACAACAAGAAACACTAAATCTGTGACCAATGGTTCAGAAAGGTCCTGCTGCAGGCGCCTCTCCGTCAGGATCAGATTCTGGATCAGATTCAGAGGGCTGAAGTATCGCGGGTCTGTGAGCAGCTGTGTATATTCAGCCAACATGTAAACATTAGATCAACGTGCTGGACAGCCGAGGGCACACCCACTTCCTGAGGGGGCGTGGTCAGAGAGCTCATTCTCATTTAAAGGCACAGACACAGAAAACAGCCTGTTCTGAGCAGGGCTGAAAAAGAGGGGTTTACAGGCAGACCAGAATCTGATTTCAAAGTGTTTTTATGAGCAATAAACTTTAAAGACATGTTTTGGGGACCTCTTAGACCAATATATGTTGATGAAAAAGAGCAGAATATGTCACCTTTAAGGTGTTTGTTTGCTGCAATGTTGTCTTGCAAAATTGATAACACTTTCTCTGATATTTCCTCTGTGTGTTTCCTCTCAGACATTTGTGTGGAATCTTCTAACCAGGGGCCACTGGAGGGCCTACTGGTTTGGAATCACTGACGGGGACACCGAGGATCATTGGAAATGGGTGGATGGAACCCCGCTGGTTGGAGGGTAGGTTCACTTCTTTTATACACTCATTTGCCTCATGATATGTTCACTACAATAGAGGGCATCACTTAACTGTAAAGTGAGTATACCCCTTATGGTTGAGGCTAGCTGTCACTCACTCAATCAATCAATCTTTATTTATACAGCGCCAAATCACAACAAACGTTCTCCTCAGACTCTTTCCAAACAGAGACCGTACTCTATGTGTTATTATTAACAAAGACCCAACATCAAGACCGGATCAGATCCAGTCCCATCTTCCAGACAGGACTCAGTCTGATCTCATCTTAATCCACCATGAGCAGAGCACTTTGCAGCATTTAGCAAGTTACAGTGGCAAGGACAAACTTCCTTTAACAGGCAGAAACCTCCAGCAGGACCAGACTCATGTTAGACACACATCTGCTGAGACCGTGTTGGAGAGAGGGATAGAGGGAGATGAAGAGAGAGAGAGATGATAGTGGGGAGACGGATAGTAGTAGTTGTAGCAGCTGGAGTCTGGCACGTCCACAGCAGCAGAGATCCAGAGGAACCTACGAGACAAGGGAGCTCAGGGCCCCAGAAAGGTCTAAGAAAAGAGAGAAGAGAGGGAGACCAGAAGAAAGAAAAAGAGGAGAATAAATGGTTAAGGACTGACAGAAGGAAAGGAGGGGATAAGAAAAAGAGACAAAGGATGAAGAAACATGGAAAGAAAGAAAGAAAGAAAGAAAGAAAGAAAGAAAGAAAGAAAGAAAGAAAGAAAGAAAGAAAGAAAGAAAGAAGGAAGAATGGAATGAAAGGAAAAGGTAAAGAATGAAAGAGCAAAAGAAAGGAAGAAGGAAGAAAGGAAGAAGGAAGAAAAAAGAGAAAGTAGTAAAGAAAGCAAGAAAGAAAAGAAAGGACAGAAAGGATGAATGACAGACCCAAAAAGGAATCTACAGCAGAGATCCAGAGGAACCTACGGGACAAGGGAGCTCAGGGACTCCAGAAAGGACTATGGTTAGTAACTTTAATGGGACAGGAAGAGTTAAAGTGAGAGACAGGCAGAGAGAGGAGAGAGAGTGAAAGACAGGATCCCAGGGTGTCAGTCTAAGCCTATAGCAGCATAACTAAGACCTGGTCCAAGCCTGATCCAGCTCTAACTATAAGCTTTATCAAAAAGGAAAGTTTGAAGCCTACTCTTAAAAGTAGAGAGGGTGTCTGCCTCCCGGACCCTGACTGGTACATGATTCCAAAGGAGAAGGGCCTGATAACTGAAGGCTCTACCTCCCATACTACTTTTAGAGACTTTAGGTACGACGAGCAGGCCTGCATGTTGGGAGCGCAGTGTTCTAGAGGGGTAATAGGGCACTATGAGCTCTTTAATACAACATTTGCTGCTTTGATGCAACATTTAAACTCTACCCACGCTGTGACTGTCTGCACCACACACACAGAGCTGAGCAAACAAACATATGCAGGCTGACAGACCCTTGGACTTTCTACTCTGCTTAGCCGCAACCTTTTGCATACCTGCAGACTCTGGCACAGGTTTTGGCCCTGAGCTGCACAGTGGTGGTCATTGGCCTGGTTTTAACTGAGTCCAGAGTCAGGTGGCTGAAGAGAGATACGGCCTGTTGAAGGAGAAGACAAGTTAACTTCTTTCTGACACTTCCTGTTTTATTGTACAGTCAATTTGTGGATGGCATGGATAAAAAAAGGGAACTGAGACTTTGAAATATATTTTTGAATTCCCTGGTAAATCGTACTTCATCACAACTTTTTTTTTTACACTAACCTGATTCGTTTTTTGGCAACATTTGCAGACTGAATGTTTGAACAGTGCATTACAGTCTCCTAAGAAAAATAGAAATGTGCAAAAAATAATGAATTTGCAGGTTTGAGTGGGGTTGCATTCAAGTGCAACACTCATAGACTGTTTAAATGTCTTGAAAACAAGTCGCTCCAGGAGATCCCCGAGATGCTTCGACATGTTCCAGTCGTCTCACCCAAATTCCAGAATAGATCCAGATAACAGGAAGTGCTTCTTTTCTTCTTTTCAAAGAAAATTATTTTTGTTCAAACCTCAACCTTTTCTCCTTTCTCAGCAATCGCTCTCATCTCAAAGGTTATCCGATTTTCCCCGATGGTGTGATTGGATAGTGTTTGTTTCCAAGGATGCATCTAATAGATCAAATGTTTGCGTAGTGAGTGGTGATGCATTTTTTACCCTTTGCATCTCACGGTGTGTTCATTGCACATCATCATTCTGCAGAGAGGAGAGTACACTTTATCAGGCAGAAGTTTGTGAGTTCTTAACCAGAACTTTCTTCAGTTAAACAAAGAAAAAACTGAAATGATTGTTTTTTGGAGGAAGAAAGGTTAAAGGTTACTGCTCAGCTCCAATCTGCACAGATGAAATGTTCAAACCAAGCCAGAAACCTTGGTGTAGTCTTAGACTCAGACCTTCATTTCAGCAGCCACATTAAGACAATTACAAAGTCAGCCTACTATCACCTTCAGAATATATCAAGGATTAAAGGACTCATGTCTCAGCAGGATGCAGAAAAACTGGTCCATGCATTTATCTTCAGCAGACTAGACTACTGTAACGGGGTCTTTACAGGACCCCCTAAAAAGTCCGTCAGACAACTGCAGCTCATACAGAATGCTGCTGATCGAGTCCTAACAAGGACCAACAAAGTAGACCACATCACTCCAGTTCTTAGATCTCTACACTGGCTTCCTGTCTGTCAGAGAATAGACTTTAAAATCCTGCTGATGGTTTATAAAGACCTGAATGCTTTAGGCTGATCTGCTGCTCCTGTATGAACCACCTCGACCTCTGAGGTCATCAGGTCCTGGTCTGCTTTCAGTCCCTAGAGTCAGAAGGAAACATGGTGAAGCAGCGTTTAGTCATTATGCTCCACATATCTGGAAAAACACTCCCTGAAAGCTGCAGGTCTGCTCCAACTCTCACCTCTTTTAAATCAAAGACTAAGACTTTTTTAATTACCTCTGCCTTCCTATCTTAGCTCATTTTAACTCACTTTAAATTAAAATTTTAATGCAATTTTTAATATATTTCTAATTTTCATTTTCTTTTCTGTTTTATTATATTTGTCATTTTAATTGTGTTCTTTTATGCCTGTCTGAATGTCTCCAATGCTTTTAATGTTTTAATGTAAAGCACATTGAGTTGCCCTCGTGTGTGAAATGTGCTATACAAATGAAGCTGCCTTGCCTTGCCTTGCCTTGCTTTGCCTTGCCTTGCCTTGCCTTTTGCTTTGCCTTGCCTTGCCTTGCCTTGCCTTGCCTTGCCTTGCCTTCCTGGCTTTGCCTTGCCTTCCCTTGCCATGCCTTGCCTTGCCATGCCTTGCTTTGCCTTGCCTTGCCTTGCCTTGCCTTGCCTTGCCTTGCCTTGCCTTGCCTTGCCTTGCCTTGCCTTGCCTTGCCATGCCTTGCTTTGCCATGCCTTGCCTTCCCTTCCCTTGCCTTGCCTTGCCTTGCCTTGCCTTGCCTTGCCTTGCCTTGCCATGCCTTGCTTTGCCTTCCCTTGCCTTCCCTTGCCTTGCCATGCCTTGCCTTGCCTTGCCTTCCCTTGCCTTGCCTTGCCTTGCCATGCCTTGCCTTGCCTTGCCTTGCCTTGCCTTGCCTTGCCTTGCCATGCCTTGCTTTGCCTTCCCTTGCCTTCCCTTGCCTTGCCATGCCTTGCCTTGCCTTGCCTTCCCTTGCCTTGCCTTGCCATGCCTTGCCTTGCCTTGCCTTGCCTTGCCTTGCCTTGCCTTGCCTTGCCATGCCTTGCTTTGCCTTCCCTTGCCTTGCCTTGCCTTGCCTTGCCTTGCCTTGCCTGCCTTGCCTTGCCTTGCCATGCCTTGCCATGCCTTGCTTTGCCTTCCCTTGCCTTGCCTTGCCTTGCCTTGCCTTGCCTTGCCTTGCCTTAAGAAGAAGAAGACTCAAGAGTTGTTCTTGCATGTGGAACTTAAAAGTCTAACTTGTTGCATATTAAACTTCCAAGATCCACGTTTAGCTGATTAAACGTAAACAACGTGTGGAGTTAAAGTGACAGAGCATCCAGAAAAGGCCGGTCACTAAAGAGTTAAAGTTTCACACTATCCAGATGTGAGAGGTCGGCTGGAGGGAGGCCAGATTCGAATCAGCCTCTACACAGCAGCTTAGTGCTGTTTAACCACACTGCAGGTGACCCTGACCTTTGCATTGAGATAAAAAAGAAATGTGTCACGGCCAAAACTGGACATGTTAAAAGTCTTTATCTTAATCTGTCAGTACTTTTTGTCCTCTGTGATTCATTCGCTGTTTGGCTCCACTTCTGCTCAGGACACGGTATTCTTCCCTGTTTCTCTTTTTCAGACAGCTCATCAGATTTTCTAATAATCATCTGATTTGTCTTCCTCTTTCTGTAAATATTTGTCGGTGACTAACTTGTTATTGTTCCTTCTTTGACCCCTACATTCGCTTCCTTCCTCTTTCCCTGGAGGGAGTTATCCCCCCCCCTCCTGCTCTGGTTCGGCTCGGCTCAGCTGCTGCTGGATTTTAACAATCATTGGAACGTTTATCCTCTAAACACTTAAACCCTTTTGAAGCTTAATGGAAGTATTGTGTTTTTTTTTAAAGAGTGCAATAAAGATCTAAGAACGTGGGAAAAGATTGGTGCTGCTGGGCTTTAAGTTGAGCATGATCAGTCAGCTGTTTTTGAGATATTCCAGTTTATAGGCTGACCCACGCCACATTTTTAAAACCTCAACAGGTGTTGCTAATGAAGCACACATAATAATCTTAAGGAACATGGAACAATTGGGACTTTAACGGCTCTTGTTGGAAGGGGGATCGGGCCAAAATGCTTATTTTAACAAGGTCATAAGGACTTCATTTTACCATATTAGAAACGTAGTGAAAGTCAGACCCTTTTATACCAGATGTATCGACTACCGTTGCTCCGATTTTACTGGTTGGACCAAAAAGACTCTCAGAAAACTGCAGCTTCTTTGTTCTTTTTAAAACTCTTCACTAGTTCTTTAAATTGTTTTTTTAAAGCTCCTCCATACATCACAGAGCTAAATCACTGAGGTCCTCGAATGCTTCCCTTTTAAATATTCCTGATGTGTCCCTCACAAGTGCCGGCCAGAGAGCTTTCTTTTTATTCATGCCCCTAGACTCTGAACTCGGCCTCTGGACATTAAAACAGCAAAGCTTCCTGGGTGTTTTTAAAAGGAAAATAAAGACTAAGCTTTTTAATCTGGCTTCTAATATGGAGGAATTAATTTTTAGCCATGGACTGCATTATTATTATTTCTATAATAATTGTTTTAACAACATTTATTTATCTATTAACTTATTTATTCATTTATTCATCCATCTATTTATCCATTTCTTGTATTTATCTGATCTTTTTAACTTTAACTGATTTTTTATTTAGCTTTCTGCCCTTCTTTTGATATAAATTTTAGTGTATTGGTTTATTTTATTTCATTAATTTTACTGTATTGATTTTATTTGATTGTTATTAATTTACTGTATTGATTTTATTATTTTTACTATATTGATTTTATTTCATTTTATTAATTTTTCTGTGTTAATTTATTTTTTTATTTAATTAATTTACTGTATTGTTTTAATATGATTTGATTAATTTTACTTCATTGCTTTTATTTTATTTTATTAATTTACTTTATTGATTTTATTTTGATTTTATTAATTTTACTTTATTGCTTTTATTTTATTTTATTAATTTACTGTTTTGATTTTATTTTGATTTTATTAATTTTACTTTATTTATTTAATTTTATTTTATTAATCTTAGTATATTGATTTTATTTCATTTTATTAATTTTGCTGTATTGGTTTATTTTAATTTTATTAATTAACTGTATTGATTTTATTTTAATTTTATTAATTTTACTTTATTTATTTTTTATCAATTTTAGTCTTTTTATTGTATTTTATTAAGTGTTTTATTTGTTAATGTATTTATTTTTGTTATTTTATTATATCTGTTGTTTTCTGTCTCTGTTCTTCTATTTAAATAAAGTTGAGTTGAGATGCGGTTTAAAGTAGAACCAGTTGACAGACAGTGACCTCAAAGTTTTAACATCGATCTAGATTTGGCGCTTCATGATAATCCAGTATGAACATGACGATTAATAAAACAGTTCACTAACGTGTTGTTCTTTTTCTCCTTCTCTTCTCATTGTAGTTTTTGGGAGGATGGCGAGCCCAACAATCACATCAACGAGGACTGCGGCTACATCGTGAAAACCCAGGTGATGGAGCGAGTGGCGATCCGGAGCTGGTACGACGCCCCCTGCACTATGTTCTGGCCCTTTATCTGTGAGAAAGAGATGGGTCCTGGAGCCAGCACTGCCATTCCACACTGAGACGTCCACACAACTCTGAACACCTGAGAAGAGACGGAGAAGGAAGTTAACTGATGCATAATTAACTTAACAAACTGGGCTTTTAATACTTTCATTTTCCTGGGCTGTGGGATTGAGACTGCTGAGGCTTTATTTGTGTAATTCTAACAAAAACGGCAGAAAAGAAACAAGCAAGGCTTTAAAATAGGCTAAAATATGTGTTTAAACAGGGTCTCCTCTTTGGTTTGAAGGGGTTTATTTAGTATTAATACAAACATTTCCACATGATTTGTAATCTTACTTTATATCCTATGAAAAACGTCCAGTTTTCATCGAATTGTGTAGCTTTGTCCACAGGGGGGCGCCAACATCAACACAAACACAAGCATACAACATTAAAGCTCCTGTGAGGAGTTTTTAGCTGGTTATGAAACAGACTGAATGAATACTGATGTCATTTTGTGACCTACAAAAGCAAACAAGACACAAACAAGAAGATTGGCTGTCTCTGTAGAGTTGACCGGTGGGGGGTAGGTGTCAGACCAGGGGATTAAACTGCAGGCTGTAAGGATTCTTGATATGGTCTTTGATAAGATCTTTGGTGAAGAAACACATGTTCAGGAAAAAAGACAGTTTTGTCCTCAGGGGGGCGCCAAAATGGACACAAACAAAAGTTCCTTACAGGAGCTTTAACTTTTAAACGTTGAAAACGAATCACCATCTGTGCCTTAAGGTGCATTTCAACCAAGAGTTCCTGGGTCTTTTAGCCCACAGATCTACTATCACCATCTGTGCCTTAAGGTGCATTTCAACCAAGAGTTCCTGGGTCTTTTAGCCCCCAGAACTACTATCACCATCTGTGCCTTAAGGTGCATTTCAACCAAGAGTTCCTGGGTCTTTTAGCCCCCAGAACTACTATCACCATCTGTGCCTTAAGGTGCATTTCAACCAAGAGTTCCTGGGTCTTTTAGCCCCCAGAACTACTATCACCATCTGTGCCTTAAGGTGCATTTCAACTAAGAGTTCCTGGGTCTTTTAGCCCCCAGAACTACTATCACCACTTGTGCCTTAAGGTGCATTTCAACCAAGAGTTCCTGGGTCTTTTAGCCCCCAGAATTACTATCACCATCTGTGCCTTAAGGTGCATTTCAACCAAGAGTTCCAGGGTCTTTTAGCCCCCAGAACTACTATCACCATCTGTGCCTTAAGGTGCATTTCAACCAAGAGTTCCTGGGTCTTTTAGCCCCCAGAACTACTATCACCATCTGTGCCTTAAGGTGCATTTCAACCAAGAGTTCCAGGGTCTTTTAGCCCCCAGAATTACTATCACCATCTGTGCCTTAAGGTGCATTTCAACCAAGAGTTCCTGGGTCTTTTAGCCCCCAGAATTACTATCACCATCTGTGCCTTAAGGTGCATTTCAACCAAGAGTTCCTGGGTCTTTTAGCCCCCAGAATTACTATCACCATCTGTGCCTTAAGGTGCATTTCAACCAAGAGTTCCTGGGTCTTTTAGCCCCCAGAATTACTATCACCATCTGTGCCTTAAGGTGCATTCCCACCAAGAGTTCCTGGGTCTTTTAGCCCCCAGAACTACGATCACCATCTGTGCCTTAAGGTGCATTTCAACCAAGAGTTCCAGGGTCTTTTAGCCCCCAGAACTACTATCACCATCTGTGCCTTAAGGTGCATTACCACCAAGAGTTCCTGGGTCTTTTAGCCTCCAGAACTACTATCACCATCTGTGCCTTAAGGTGCATTTCAACCAAGAGTTCCAGGGTCTTTTAGCCCCCAGAATTACTATCACCATCTGTACCTTAAGGTGCATTTCAACCAAGAGTTCGTGGGTCTTTTAGCCCCCAGAACTACTATCACCATCTGTGCCTTAAGGTGCATTTCAACCAAGAGTTCCTGGGTCTTTTAGCCCCCAGAACTACTATCACCATCTGTGCCTTAAGGTGCATTTCAACCAAGAGTTCCTGGGTCTTTTAGCCCCCAGAATTACTATCACCATCTGTGCCTTAAGGTGCATTTCCACCAAGAGTTCCTGGGTCTTTTAGCCCCCAGAACTACTATCACCATCTGTGCCTTAAGGTGCATTTCAACCAAGAGTTCCTGGGTCTTTTAGCCCCCAGAACTACTATGACCATCTGTGCCTTAAGGTGCATTTCCACCAAGAGTTCCTGGGTATTTTAGCCCCCAGAACTATCACCATCTGTGCCTTAAGGTGCATTTCAACCAAGAGTTCCTGGGTCTTTTAGCCCCCAGAACTACTATCACCATCCGTGCCTTAAGGTGCATTTCAACCAAGAGTTCCTGGGTCTTTTAGCCCCCAGAATTACTATCACCATCTGTGCCTTAAGGTGCATTCCCACCAAGAGTTCCTGGGTCTTTTAGCCCCCAGAACTACTATCACCATCTGTGCCTTAAGGTGCATTTCAACCAAGAGTTCCTGGGTCTTTTAGCCCCCAGAACTACTATCACCATCTGTGCCTTAAGGTGCATTTCAACCAAGAGTTCCAGGGTCTTTTAGCCTCCAGAACTACTATCACCATCTGTGCCTTAAGGTGCATTTCAACCAAGAGTTCCTGGGTCTTTTAGCCTCCAGAACTACTATCACCATCTGTGCCTTAAGGTGCATTCCCACCAAGAGTTCCTGGGTCTTTTAGCCCCCAGAATTATTATCACCATCTGTGCCTTAAGGTGCATTTCAACCAAGAGTTCCTGGGTATTTTAGCGCCCAGAACTACTATCACCATCTGTGCCTTAAGGTGCATTTCAACCAAGAGTTCCTGGGTCTTTTAGCCCCCAGAATTACTATCACCATCTGTGCCTTAAGGTGCATTTCAACCAAGAGTTCCTGGGTCTTTTAGCCCCCAGAACTACTATCACCATCTGTGCCTTAAGGTGCATTCCCACCAAGAGGTCCTGGGTCTTTTAGCCCCCAGAACTACTATCACCATCTGTGCCTTAAGGTGCATTCCCACCAAGAGTTCCTGGGTCTTTTAGCCCCCAGAACTACTATCACCATCCGTGCCTTAAGGTGCATTTCAACCAAGAGTTCCTGGGTCTTTTAGCCCCCAGAACTCCTATCACCATCCGTGCCTTAAGGTGCATTTCAACCAAGAGTTCCTGGGTCTTTTAGCCCCCAGAACTACTATCACCATCTGTGCCTTAAGGTGCATTCCCACCAAGAGTTCCTGGGTCTTTTAGCCCCCAGAACTATTATCACCATCCGTGCCTTAAGGTGCATTTCAACCAAGAGTTCCTGGGTCTTTTAGCCCCCAGAACTACTATCACCATCCGTGCCTTAAGGTGCATTTCAACCAAGAGTTCCAGGGTCTTTTAGCCCCCAGAACTACTTTCTACTAAAAGGTTCCTGTGCCCCCGTTGTTGTCTGCGTTTCGACCGCGGGCTGAAGTCCCGGGTAGGTTGTGCAAATCAGGCCAGTGACATATGTTGAGTA